>NC_134425.1:3545391-3714004 GCF_030867145.1 Opisthocomus hoazin | reverse complement strand
TTATTTAAGAGAACAATATCGTGTACTGAAACTCGTAACAGAACTTGTACCCGAAACTGATTCCCACAGACAGAGGAGATTCAGTTCCTCAGCTGGATTTTTAAAGTCTCCCTGGGAGTCTCCCTGCTCCCAGTTTCCAAGCTGGTTTTACTCTCTCCAGTCTCCCGTACATCTGGACAGCAGAGTATATGTGTAAAGCCGACCATTTTCAGAGCCAGACTCGCTGTGTATGCTGGATCCCAGCTGATGATGGTAACAGCAATCACCACAGCAGTCTTGGCCTCAACAGCAAGCTCAGCAGAAACACCTCCCTCCTCTGAGCAGTTCCCCATCAACTCAGGCAGGTCCAACCAGCATCGTTCAAGACAAACCTCCTATGATGCTCCTGCTTGTCTCTTTCCTCTCTAGATTTGCTGCAACTGCTCATTCCTAGGGAAAATCCAGGAGTTTTGAAATCTGATGTGTCAGCACCATGACACGGGTGGGCTACTTGTACAGTTCAGTGTCAAGTTTTAAACTCCCTTTACATAAAGAAAAATATTCAAAGAAATAATTAAGCAGCACAAAATACAGTCTGTGTGTATAAATACTATATATATAAAAAAAAAATCTCACCACAGTTGGGAGACAGCAAAAAATTCTGAGAGAAATAAGATGGCAATGAGTGGGATAGCACCGTGTGAATGGAAGGTATGCGGCTGCTTAGATTTATGGCAATTCGTACCTGATTGTTCATACTAAAGCCATTATGGGATGATTAGAGAAAAAGGTGAAGCTTTAAGTCCAGTGAAAATCAATAGAAACGTCTGGAGCAATTCTGCTGCACGAGCGAAAGGACTATTTACTGTATCCGGAGCTCCTCTCGGGTTATAGCCCACAGGGTTCAGGCCAGCGAGAGGAGGAGGTTGTGAACAAGAGATGTAAGTCAGGGAAGGGAAGACGATTACAAAGAAGACACAAAACGGAGGGGGGGGGGGGGGGGGGGGGGGGAGAGTAAAGAAAGCAAGATGGCAGTCATAGGCCAAATACTGTCATATGAAAACCTGCAATGCATGGTCCAGCACACGCACGCGTCCGCAGGCTTCTCTTCCAGCCTCGAGCAACACTTCGCTTACAGATCCCAGCATCAATGTACACAGAGTGTAAGAGCACAGAGAGAGCGGCCCTCTTCCTCCAGCCCCTCCCCGCTCCATCCACCAGCTTCTCGACGTCAGGATGAACACACCTCTCCGACAACAGCAAAAGCCTTCAAGTGCTCATGAAGAATCTCGGATGAGTTAAACTGCTTTATGAAAACAGTCAACAGAAGCGTGGCAAATACCATCTCGCACCATGTTTTCACGGTGACTACTGAATTGTCGAGCAAAAGTATATTTAACACATACGCAATGCTGTCAGACATGCAAGCCCCCGTAAAGCACCTTGACATGAACACCCACTGGCCTAAGGCATCACCAACCACAGCTGCTATCAGAACGCAGGCTGAAGAGCTGTACCCACGCAAGTGAGACTGGGTCCCTGAGAAGTCTGAGCGCTTCGTCTCCAAAGATCACAATCCACTGTGGTTCAAACAGATTTTCCTTTGTTCCAGCACTTGGGCAATGAAGGAAGATGAAGCAAAGCCAACTCTTACCTATAGAGCTTCAGGCTGGCCTCATGCCTCGAGTTCACTGTGTGAAGACGCAGCTTCTCTAGGCTGTTGGTGTAGTAGTCGCAAGCATTGCATTTCAGATGTACCGGATTCCCAATGGCCACACACTTCAGCCTCCATTCATTGGCCTTGCCACCCTCCTTGATATGTGCTACCAGCTGGTATTTCTGCACATGCTTGTCCGTCTTACAGTGCAGTTGGAAGTTTGCCTTGAGCTGCGTGTTGTAGCGGCACAACTTGCACTGGTACGAGTCCCCCATCACTGCCTTCCACTCGTCTTCAGGGAGGCTACGCTCCACATTCATGTGCAGGCCCAGCATGTCCAAATTATCCGCATAGTGAACTTGTTGCACACAGCACACTGGAAAGAGCTTCAGCGTACGGGTCATTTGTTTGCGTGAAACTCTCACCCAAGTTCATTAGCTCCTCAGACACCAGCTGTCCACCACCTAACCGCATGTCCAGGGGGATCTCTCCACCCACTGCACGAAGGTAAAAAGGGGAGAAAGAGGTCAGAAAAGCTGATTTCTTTACTTGCCAGAAGAGAAGCACTGAGCAGAAAATACGCTGCTCTCAGTGCAACTCTTGCACCCACCAAATGCACAGCAAAAGCCAAGCAAAGCTGTCCCTTCACTTATTCCTCTACACTGCTGCCACAGTACCACATCTGAAGGAAAAAGCAATTGCAGACAGCGCGTAAAGCAATAGCCCTGCTGTCCTACCTTCTGAAGGAGAAGTATCCAACCCCCTGCCCATTGAAGGTGGCAAGAAAAACACATACAAAGATTCAGGGGAACGAAGAAATCCTTCGATACCACATTCATAGTCTCGAGGCAATTTCAAGAACAGCGTAACACTTATTCTGTTTTTTGTTGCCTACCTGTGAGAAGCAAGAAATGTTACCTCACGCAGCAGCTGAGCACAGTCCCTGCCAAACAAAAATTGGTCAACAGGCACAAGTCCAAGGGATGGGAGTATTAGTTAGGTCACCCACACTGCCGGCGGAAGCGGCCAACGGTGCAGAACGTGGCAAGTACAAAAAATAATCTGAAAAGTGCCACTCCTGCACTATCAGATCTCATCTTTTGTCCAAGGGTTCAAAATGGTGGACAGCCTTGTAAAAAACAGTGTTGACAGACACTTTGTCCGCCCCAAAGAAAAGACAACCACTATTAATAACGAGGAGTGCAAGAGCACGGTCAAGGAAAGCCAGCAGGATGCTTACTGTCTTTAGTGTCACATCTATTCTTCGATCTAAGAGCTGAACTCTTTTCATGTCGCAGTAAATGAATGCAGCAAGTTCTTATTTACATTAGAGCACTCTGAAGACGAGGACAGAGAGTCTTTCTATTTTTTAACGTTAACTTTTCAAGTCAAAGCACAGAGACCAACCACCAGCCTCTTCCTAGGACCTTTGCTCCACCCTGCTCTCCTTTTCCATTTTTAAGACATTTATGCTCCTCCTGCAGCTTTTTGGCATTTCACCTTGATCTTGCGTCATAGCTCAGCTTAACTATCTAATTAAAGGAGCCTTCAGGCCAACAATTACTCAGTCAACCAAAAAGAGATATTTTACTTCCTTAACTTCTAGTTTCCTATGTTTCAACCTACTGAAGCAGCCAATGCTGGGAAGATGCTCAAAGTTCAGGCAGAACCGTACCAACCTTTCCGAAAACATACAACCACAGCGGGTGCAGACCACTGCTTTGGGCAGTGTACGTGCTACCACCTTTCCTGCAGAAATGCACATACCACAATGTTCATCACGGTCCTAAGCAGGATGAACTACAACACTAGAACCTGACTGCTGAGCTTGTCAGAGGAACAGCACCTCACTGTCACCAAGCCCATCTTCTGGTCACACAGAGGAGAACTGGTTAGAGAGGGAAAGTCCCATCTGCACGCACTGCCAGGAACCTGTCTTTCCATCAAAACAGTCAATGATCTTTTTTCTTGATCCACTCTATCCCTCCTTGCTATGGCAGAATTAGACCTTCTGTACAGCTACTCCTGCATACCTGCTGACTAAATATCCGAAAAACAGGGAACCCACCACTTGTCTTCTGCGGTCTGTTCTCCTAATTGTAGTGATTTTTCTAAGCATCCCTTTTAGGAGATATCCTGAAATCCTCTCTTTAAATCAGTCTCCCCTGAACACATCACGCAGTAAAAACCTAAAAGCAGACTCATCTGAATTATTAATATTCTTCTACTCAAATCTAGTTTTGGACTGAAGTCTAGAAATGGGAAAAATCTGCTTCATTTCTAGCAAAGTTCATAGCGTGTGTATATGAGTCTAAGGAGCTGAGCCCGTGTCAAGTGCTTATTGACATGGGAAGGGCCTCCCTCTGCAATCCTCAGCTCAAGATTTGCAACCGTCAAGTACACAATTCACAAATGGCCCCCCAGGCCAGCTCCTACACAGTCAAGGCCTTGCCATGCACTTTCGGATGCTTCAGTTCAAACACTCCCAACTTCTCTGCTGCCGAGCGCCCCGTGCTTCCCCCAGGAGGGGCTACAAGGCCCATCAGGGCGCCTTCCCAGAAACCCACCACGGACAACACCGTAACTTCATACGCTACGAGCTACGTTGCAAATGACTGTCAATCCCACCTGCTGGCAGCTGGGAGCTACTGAAAACACACTAAAAAGGACTGTGTCCTTCACCTCCCAAAGACGCACGCTGGGACACAGGGGGAGGGCAGAAAGAAGATAATTAATTTACAGTCACTTGAGTTCCTTCGTTTTCTTTTTCATTTTTTGAGTGTCTTGTGCTGTTGTTCTCTCATATGACTTTCACGTCCTTCTGGACTACCACTAAGCTGCACTATGAATAGCTGAAGGAAAGGAGAACATGCACGAGACCAACGAACCAGTCACGGAGCGCACCAGTAACAACAGCGTCGACGGATGGACGAGGTGAGGGAGGGCAGAGTGCAGCAGGGAGAAACCAGTTCGGAGGAAAGCAGGGAATGCAGCAGATTTTTTTTCACTTACTTCCCCAAGGCACTGTGACAAATTCTTAGTGGCACCAAAACGTCAGTGCCCGTCACGCCTGAAGCATGCAGGGCCCTGCCCTGTGCCAGCTCTCGCCCGGCAGCGCTGCGCAGCCCCAGGACGCCGGGAAGGACGTGCCCACTGCCAGCGGCTGCTGCTGGCCCCGGGCAGCAAGGGCTTGGGAGAGGAACCCAACAGGACCTGACCCTCCACGCCCCCCTCTAAGGCTAAATTCTTGGGCTAAATTGTGTGGGGACAGGCCGTGCCCCCCCAGTGCCAACACGATGAATGCGCGTTGCGAGGAAAAATGCATTTGGCAGTTCTTTTGTGTTCTTGTCATCTGATGAGAGAAATCATCTTCTCTCTCTCTAGCCATTCCCCTCCAGTTTAATAACGCTCATCCAGTCAAGCCTCAAATCTTGTATCTTGTGCTGGCACAGGAGGAACGCTTTCAGCTCGGTTCCTTCAGCAGAGGAACACCATCCTTTCCACCGGATTCATCACAGCTCTCAAACTTGCCTAGTTTTCCTTCTCAGGGCAACAGAGCATGTAACAAACCAACTCAACATCTGCCTCGGAGAGCGCCAGCAGCTGCTCAGACCCTCTCACAAAGCCACCCACCAAACTCCTCGCATCCCTTGCCACACCAAGGAAAAACCATTAGGAAACACTGGAGGAAGGATGCTTTCCACAACGAGGAGGAACATTTAATGCATGTCAGCAATAATCAGTACCTGCTGTTTTATTAGCTCCCTACCAAAACTCTTAGCAATTGTACCAGAAAAGTAACGTATTTTCCCAGGATGAGGAAAAACTGGTCTGGGGGAATGCAGAAGAGAGGTCTCCACTGTGTAGTCTCCATCCTTGACCACCACACAAAGGCAACTCGCCGCATCGTGGCTGCCCTGCGCGGCAGGGCATGGAGACAGAAGGAAGGGATTCGGCACGCAGCGCCCAGTCCGTGCACCAGAGTTTTACGGTCACGCAAACACAATCCCTCCCTTCCACACGGACACGGTGGAAAACCCTTCAGCCTCACCTAGAGACGGAGCCATCGTTGCCATGGGGTTGGTGGGATCGAGCTGGAATCCGCCCATCATGAACTGCGCATCTGAGGAAGTGCTGTCCATCTTCAAGTTGGGAAGGTTCATGTTCTGCGCCAGGTAGTACTGGTAGAGCTCGGCCTCGGCGGGGGACGGCAGGCTGCCGAGGCCCAGGTGCCGGTTGTGTTGGATTTGGGACATGTTTTGCTGAAGCAGCATCATGTTGTGCATGTGCTTCTCACTGGTCATGTGAATACGAAGGTTTCTAGCTACGTTGGTCTCATAGTCGCACACCTCGCACCGCCACGTAGGTTTGGTTTTTGGTTTGGTGGGGGAGGGGGCCCCGCAGGTGCTACCGATGTTGGCGGCCGCAGCCGCCGCGGCCGCCGCAGCCGCTGCCGCCGCCCCGGCGGTGTGGCTGAAGACTTGCTCTCCCCCTCCGTTCTGCAGGTTTTGCATGTTGTTGAGATGCTTGTCGGACTGCATATGAATACTGAGGTTGCCTTTGGTAGTAGTGGAGTAGTTACAGACCTCGCAGCGGAAGGGCTTGTAACCACAGGTGTAGCTCTCACCCCGTGCCAGCCGCGGGTGTGGCTGTCCACTTTTGCAGTAGACACAGGAGCCACCCGGCTCGGGATGTTTCTCCTTCATGTGCGCCTCAAGCGTCTGCTGGTACTTGTAGTGCCAATTGCACTTGGGACACTTGAGTGTCTTACATGAGTTGCGAGAATGCATCATAGTCATGTGGCCACCCAGCGACCGCGAGGAGCCCAGGACTGTGTCGCACTTTGGGCACTCCACGCCGCTCCCCGAGGGGCACTCCCCACCCCCAAGTTCACAGAGGGGGCCAGCATGCTGGTGATGGGAGATGTAGCTCCCGTCCTCGCCCTCCGCGCTCTCATTTGGTTCTGGTGCTGTGGCATTGTCTTTATTGGCACTTTCATCGATAAAGTCCAGCCTCCTGCTGCCCTCTGCCACGCTGGCTCCGCCGCCCTCATTGTTAAAGCTTAAGTGATTCCTCCTGTTTGCACCATCAAAGACAAAGGAAGAAGCAGAATTAGAACTAGTAGAAGCTGTGCCCCGCGACAAGGTCTGGAGCACGTTAGGCATTAAGGGAGAGTTAGAAATGCTTTGGTTTGAGAGAGCAAGGTCCTTTTTGCTGCTGCTGCTGCCGCCGCCACCGCCGCCTGCCACAGCCCCGGCGTCCTCCTGGGGCCGCTCCTCCAGTTCGTCCTCCAACTCGCTCGGAAACAGTCCTTTGCAACCCTCATCATCCTCGTCTTCTTCCTCTTCCTCCTCCTCCTCTTCTTCCTCCTCCTCCTCCTCCTCCACCTCCTCCTCCTCCTCCACCTCCTCGACCGGCTCTGCCTTTTCCGAGAGGCTGTCCTGGTCGCCCCCCTCTTGCTTCTCCCCCTCTGCCACCCCAGGGTCCTTCCCCTCTGAGGATTTGGTGGGACTGGGAGCCAGTGGGCCCAGGGGGACTGAGGTAATGGGAGTCTTCAGAGCCGAGCTGGTCAGCCCGCCCAGGTTGAGGAGCGCGCCGGGGGCCAGGACGCCTGCCGGCGGCGGCTCCGCTGCGCCGGCTGCCCCGGCCTGGAGGGCCTGCTCGCCTTCCATGCGAATGCCACTGAATTTACCATAAAAACTGTGTCCAGGGCCTATGAGGTTAGCTGCGGAAACGAGAGGGTGCTGAAAGGTTTTGTTTTTTGGTTCCAGAAAGCTGACAAGGGGTTCCTTGTCCTTGCCAATCCCTTGGATGATAGCGGAGATGTTCTTATTGCTAAGAATTTTCCGCTCCTCCTCACTCAGAGTCATTCGGTGGTCGTGCACCGCGTGGGTCACGAACGAGCGGACATACCCAAAGGAGAGCTTGCACAAGAAACACATCAGGATGGGCTTCCTCTTCCCGTAGAGCACAAAGCCATCGAATTTGGACAGATCCACATTGTTGGGAACATCTTTGGATACGCAGGAGCTTTTGGCAGAACCGTCGCTGTTCAGGTAATCCTTGTTGCTTTTGTGTCGCACATCGAAGACGCGGAAGCTGTGCAGGACGGGGCTGATGCCCGCCAGGGCTGAGGTATTCGGGAAGGCCTGGTCTGAGCCCTCAAACCACTTCCCGAAGGATGAGGCTATGTGGAAGGTGTTGATGATCTGTGGGTAGACGGGAGCGGCGGCGGAGGGCTCTCCCTGCTTGGGCAGAGAGTTCGGGAGCAGCGAGGGGAGAGCCCCGGCGCCGCTGCCGCAGGCGGCCCCGCTCTGCACCAGCTGGCTGAGGCTCTCCACGATGTAGGCCGAGCCGTCCGGCTGGTAGACGATCTCTCCGGCCAGGTTCTCCACGTCGCTCTCCTCCTCCCCGTCCTCGCTGCTCTCGCTCCCGCTCTCCCCCCTCAGCGGCGGGGCCGGGCGGGCGCCGGCGCAGCGATGCTCCATGTAGCTCTGCAGGCCGGCGAAGGAGGCGGCGCACTGGCCGCAGCTCACCTCCTTGCCGGCGGGCTCGGCGCCGGGGCCGGCCGCCGCGCTGCTCTCGGGGACGCGCTCGGGGAAAGGGACCCTCAGGCTGTCCAGGGGGCCGCGGCTCTCGGCCGCGGGCTGCTCCATGCTGCCGGCCGGGTCGGGGAGGTGGGCGCTGTTGAGATCAGTCCATTGCTGGTGCTGAGGGATGCCGCACCCATTGTCCTTCCCGGGGATGACGGGCGAGTCACAGCCTTCCATGGCAGGGCCGGCACGGAGCGCTCATTGCACCCGGTATGGCTCGGACCTGCGGGCGGGGAGAGAAGGAGAAAGGCAGGTGAGTCAGGGAGGCGAAGACCCCGTGGTTCCCGTGAAGACCCTGCGCCTCAAAGGCCGACGACGCCGCTTCTCCGGGACCGAACGGGAGGCGGCGAGGGCTGGCATCGCAAGATGGGCTCCGGGAACAGGCAGCCCGGCCTCAGGTAATGCACCGCTGGCAACGAGCGGTGGAAACACAACGGGAGGAGGAACGCAAGACGCAAATCGAAGGGACCTGGAAGGGGGTGAAAAACTCCCCCACCACCTTTCCTGACGAGGGGCAGGCAGATTGCAGGACCGGCACTGCCACCCCCAAGGCCTTACATCTTCAGAAAGCAAACAAAAAAACAAAACAGAAAAGCTTTTGACACAGAGTCGAGATGCTACAACCAAACAGTGCTGGAGCTTTAAAACTTTTACAAAGCTGTACTCTGCAGCTCCCTCGGACAGATGCTGCTGTTTTCAGGTGATTCCCTCCCGTTCGCGGTTCGGGGAGCGCAGACCCAGAGCGACCACACGCGCACCTCCGTGGCAGACCACGGGACCCAGAGCAACTCACAGAGATCGCAGAGTAACGGCGCACTATGCACAGGAGATTTAATTGCTGTGTTCTGGACAGAGTTTGAATGGAGAGAGACTTTCAGAGAGAAACCAAACAGGAAATTCCGGATCTGACAAGGGTCCGTCCCGGGGATGGGACCGCGCCAGCCCACCACGCTCCAGGAAGTGCCCAGCAACCCCGCAGCACCCAGCCTCTGCGCGGACGGCTTCCTCTCAGCCCTGGAGGCAAACACCCGATGCAGGTCCCAGAGCAGAAGGAGGGACACCCCACTATTTCTGTTCCACCGAATACAACGAGACCTGGAGATGTCCCGCTGGCTGCCAGGCAGCCGGCGAGCACGCGCTGCTGGGCACGGCCGACATCCAGGGCTCCCCACCGCCTCCAGCCCCTTCGCTGCACCCTGCCAGCGGCTCCTACACTTGGGTCCTAACCAAGCCAGCTCGGCGGGATGCGTCTTTCTAGAGATTACAGACCTAGGAGATTAAGCAGCGCTAGGGTTAGGAGCGGGAGCATTGTAATGCAGAGCACAAGCTGCAGGAGACCGCCCGTTCAGCTGCAAACTCCCAAGAATCCCATCTGCAGAGCAGCATTTCTACAGTCTGCTTCCTACAGAGAGCTCCGGCACAAGCCACACGGGAGGAAACACCAGCAGAAATTAAAGCACTATTACCTCATCTATAAAAGCGATTTCTAACCTGTGGTCCACAGACTTCCTCGGGTATACAGATACAAAACATCCACAGAAAACAACCGTGGAGAAACCGCGCGAGCAGAGGCCACCTTCACCACGTCTGTACAGCCTGTGAGCCAATACACAACGTAAGACTCCTGCTCTAGATCTGCGGTCACCAACGGCACACGGGGATTTTTCCACAGGATTTTATCTTCTACCAGCTAAACACAAGCACCACGTGGCCGGTCAGACTATTCCAAAGCTGAACACACGCTTGGGGAGAGTTTTTGCTAGCACCCTGTATAAGGGGTTGTGGGGCAGGGTGGGTTTTAATTTGACAATATGCTGTTACTCTTAAACTAACTCGGCAGGATTTACTCTAAATAATACATTTAAAGTTATACACATTCTTCTAAATCTTTCTTTAAACCTCTCTCATTTACCACACTTTTCTTAAAGCTGCTCTTAACTGAGCATCCTCTGAGCAGCTGCTGCTCCAGCTCCCGAGACACTCCAAGCAGTGCCCAGCGCGGCAGCTCTGGCTAGACCAGACCGCGAGTCAGGACCCCCCGCCGCCCATTCGCAGCAGACTCGGGTCCGTACCAGCCGACACCTCGGGGGTTTACGGTCTCTCCCTTCAAAGGCTCCAGCCACATCATCACCCTGCTGCTGCCCTTGCTCCCTTTCAACCGAGACTATTAGTGCTTTGACAGCCTGCACTGCTATATAAACCTTAAATATTATAATCATAGCTTGAAAACGTTTCCAGTGTTCTCTAGCTCAATTTGAGTCCACGAGACAGGGAAGACCCTGGCAAGCTCCCGCAGACGGACACCAGCCCTTGTCCCCACGCATCCACCTGCCCGGCGCATGCTGCCCGCAACCATGCCAGCGCCCGGGGACCTGCCGTGGCACCGATACTAGTACTTCAACAACGGGGGAAAGAGAAGAAAAAGTACGAAGAGAACTGAAAGTTTGCCAGAGAACACCTGATGGGTTGCAAACCACAGCAGCACTGAATGAATCCCCTGAATTACTTCAAGCAAAAAAAAAAAAAAGGAGCAATATTCAACGTCATCTTTTTTGCTGGTTTCCCTCATTATCTACCAGTTTATTTTCTTTTACAACATGAAGCGATCCATACTTTTTCTGATTTGCCTTCACATGTTCATATTTTCCCTTTACACTGTTTCCTGCGTAATTATGTGTCTGTAACGGCAGATGCACGCACTCCTGTGCGTGTCAGCTCTATGCACCTTCATACGCCTTCCCTCTTCCCAAGCCCCTCTTCATCCACACCAATGGAAATTTGTAACTTCTGTGATATTACACATCACCATTAACACCAGTACGTTAGAATAGACACGATCCCCCTCGGTGAGAACAGGATCTCCCATATCCTCCAGATATTGCAGTTCCTTCTGGGGGTTACTCCTGCACCCTCTTTGGGTTATTTCATGCCTTCTGACGCCCTTTCCCCTGCCCTTGCCAGCCTCCCGCTGCCAAGGAAAGAAAAAGCTCTCCCTGCTAGCACCAGAAAGCACTCCAGCAGTTAGAGGGAGCAGGGGGGCGGCTCTCCTGTCTGTCCTCGCACCAGCAGCAACGCTCCTGACACCCAAGCAAGGCTCCTGGGCCGTGGGAAGCAGAAGTGGGACAGGATGGAAGCAAGGCAGATCTCCCACACTGCTGGTCGTCAGACTGGGATCCTGGGCATGCATCTCAAGGTATCTGGGCAGATATTTGTCCTATTTTACTTCTGATGAAGCTTGAGAAAATGTATTTACAACTGCCCGTGAAGGTAGAAAGCAACATTTCTCAAAGCAAGTGTGGTGAGGACGCCTATGGAAGGACACAGAGGCGCAATGGTTTAACGATCCAAAGCGTTCACACACAGTATTACCATTATAGCATTTCCAGTCCCCACCTTCCTTGGGTTCTGTGCCATACGCAGCTGTCTTTGTGGTTGCACTGGGAATAAATAGTGATTTGATCTGCAATAAAAATAACCTGGTGCACTGAGTGGAGTAAGAAGAGTACCATGATCCTGTTGCCAAAAGGCTCAGCCTTCTTAGTCAGCCAGTTTTGCTTACCTTAGCTAAAACGACACTTCAACACCGCGCTGTAACAGCCCTTACTCGCGCCAGCTCTCGCCCACTGAGCGTTTGTCCTTAGCTCTGTGTTTTCCTTAAATTGATCCCAGATCCTTCCATGTGGAGGCTGCATGTTCACCTTCCCACAACACGACGCGCTCTCTCCCTCTCAGTGCTACCTTTTGCGTTGACAACTGCAATCCAAAATTAAACCAAAACAAATTCACATCGGGTGAAAAAAAAATTAGTAAAATAAGAAACTCTATAAGCCCTGTACTTCTGCCAGGAAAAGTTTTGGGAATACCTATGCAGACTTCAAAATGCGACGTGGAACAGCAGCACCCTGCAAATGCTTTTTGACAAAAAGCCGTCAGTTTGCCAGCCCAGCTCCCGCGGAAACACAGCACGAGTCTGAGCGTCTCCACCATCCAGAACTCTTGACTGGCAGGAAGATGCCTGACTGACAGTTGGGCCAAAAGGGTTAGCGGGGCTGACGGGGCGGGAGGGTTAACAGCCTGATTGGAAAATCAATGTAATAAATGCTTGGTAAGTTACAGGAACATGCGGGAAGAGGAGGCCGCGATTGATAAAGGACTGCGGCTTTGATGCTGCACTGGGGACTTGTTTATTGACAAGAAAGCCAATCTCTTCTCCCGGCCAGGCCAGGCCAGGCAAACCTGCAAGCGCTCACCAATTAATTGGTGGGCTTTTCCGCCTTGGGTTCTTTAACATCTCTCCCCCCACTTACTCCGAGTTAACCAGCCCAGGACGCGCTGCTCCCAAGGAGCCTTCTCTCCTCTCCCGCTCCTCGCCATGGAGGAGCCTTTCCTGGGCGGGTGGAAGAACCCACAGCCGAAACACGGCCTGCTCTGTCCAGAGCCCCGGGACACGTGCCAAGCCCCTACGCAAACCCCAGCTTTTCTTGCCTCTTCAGCTCATCACCAGCGCTATTCCTGAAGAACCATGCTGAGGGAGGAAGAGGCACAGAAATATTTGTTTCTATTTGCACATTAACTGCAGATATCGTCCCTTTAAATTGAAAAGAGCAATTTCCTCGTTAAAACAAAACAAAACAAAAAGCAGGAGTACGATGTAGTTCGTATTTACAGGCCCTGCATCCTCCTCCATCCCAGATCACCCTAAGTGACCCGCATGGGACAAGGAGAGCCTGCGAGGACAGATGGACGGCCGCGCTCCACACCTCCCGTCCTCTCTGCTTTGTTTATCAGCCAGTCAATAAGAAAAGGTAGTTCTTACTTAAGGAGGCAGAAGTCAACTTGTCAGGTCGATCAGCACTCTGTCTGTAAACATGGTTTCCCGTAAAATCAATGAACTCCAGTTACAGAGAGAACAGCCTGAGTGCCGGAGACTCCCCGCGCTCCCACCGCCTCGGCGGCGGGGAAGGGCTCTCCCTGCTCCCGTCTCCAGCCTCGCACCCCACCGCTGCTCCCACCGCCGTGCCTCCGGCACACCGCCCACCCGAGCCCCTGCTCCCTCCCCGCGGCATCGCAGCCCCTCCGCGCGGATCTGGGACCTGGCTGGAGGAGCGTGGGCATCGCAGGGCAGGGAGCGCTCCATAAAGCAGGAGCAGCCGCCGCAGCGGTCCAGAGCTGAGCTACGCCGGGGCGGCACGGTGCTCACGAAAGCACTGGGCCCCATGCCCCGTGCTGTCATCGGGAGTTTCCACTAACCACGGCCGGCGGTTTGCAGCCACGCTCTGTCCCAAACACCAGTGGGGCCAATCCCCGCGTCTCCCCCTTTCACCTCCCTCCAGCCCCCAGCCCCATCCTCACAGGGACACGCGTGCCATCTTACAGCACCTCTTCCATCGCCGAGGAGTGGCTGGGGCTAACCCACCGTCCCCCGCTCCCGGGGCAGCCCCTGGCCGGGGACACCAGGCTGCCTCCTCCCCGCAGGGACCCGCGGCAGGGAGGGGAGGGGGGGTTCCTGCTGTTGCCCAGGCTTCCCGAGAATTAAATATGAACAGCCGTGCTGTGTAATTTTAAATTGTTAATTAGCACAGGGTTAATTAGGCGGCCCTTTCACGAGAGGCTGTTTGGCAGTAAACCAAGACTGGGAGCAATGAGGAAGGAGGAAAACAAAAGGAGAAAGAGACAGTGAGAAACTGTTCCCTCGGCTAATGACCCACACGGCACCATGGAAAAAAAGGGTGCTGAGGACAGGGAAAAGATACAAGCAGATGCATTACATCCACGGCCATTACCCTGGAAGATACCCAGCGAGGCAGCCCTCCCCCTGCCTATTCCCACAGCCGCACGGCGGAGAGAAGTGCTCGGCCCTGTAATGAGCAGGGTCTGCTCCGTTGGAGCATCCTGGCAAGCAGCAGAGCCTCCAACTCCAGCCAGCTCCGAAGCTGCTTGCCACGGCTCAGCTAAAGCCATGGCTCATGCAAACGCTCACAGTCAGAAACTGAACTTGAGTGGTTCCTGTCGGAGAAAACTCCAAACTTTGTAAATACACACCTGGCTGTTGCGCCAACAGACGCTCTATAAATCAATACAATAAACACAGGCTGAGGGACTACCCTAGATTAGCTCCAGCACAGGTGCTGGTGAGTCAGCGGGGAAGCGGAAAGGGACAGAGGCAAGAGGACAAAGACAGCCTGAGGACTGGAGGTGGGCTCCGATGCTCTGGGCACACCCCTCCTCACAAGCTCAGCTTGGCCTTTCGCAGTGTCCTCAGCAGGACAGAGCCTGGCAAGCGCTGATGTTCAGGTCAGCCAAGAAGCTCCGGTCTCAGGACCGGCACTCCATGACACTTGTTCCAGCCTAAAAACTAAGGATGGATGCACCAAAGGTGACCAAGCAGCCAAGCAGACTTCATGACCCCTACGACCAGGTATGTTCAACGCTCCCGAGAGCAGGAACTCCATGAGTGGGGATGCAAAGCAATTACCACGTCTGTCTGGAGCGGTGACACCACGAACCCGGAGCACCACAACTTTCTGTGTCGCTTCCCCGCGCCTGGCATGCTACGAAGCACTCTCATAACACTTCAGAAGTTGCATATGGAAAGACATGATACAAGTCATTACCTAGCATCAAGAATTCAAAAATTAAGGAAGAACAGAATGTATGTTGCCAAAGCAACTTTAATTTTGCTCCTTTATGCATATGCATTATGACACTGCCTTTAATTACATGATCACACACTGCCTCGCTTAGTATGCGGGATGGTCACATAAAGGGGTAAAATAAGGTTGCATGAGCATGTTGTCACTTTATAAGACTTTTACAGCAGCTGTTATCACACAAATATGCGGTAAGTCACTTCCTAGAATAGAAAGATCTTTTTAAATTTCCTAAGCAACAAGGGCTGGATATTCAAGCTTGGTAGTTTCAATTCCCAGTTTCATAAAATGCTTTTATCTTCTAACTTTAACAGAAGATGCAGGTTCCAGCTCTCTCCCATTCATTACAGTGCTAGAAAGACTGGCAGGTAGTCTTACTACTCAGGGAAGTGTTGAGGATTCTGCAACAGGACTTGAAATATTAGGATAAAATGGTACTTATGGGCCATAATTTAAGTGTAATAGTGAATGCAGATACATGGCTTGAAGAACAATTTCTAGTTGGGGGTTTCCATCAGCATTTTGCCTCGGGATTCCTCTTACACCATTCCTAACAAAACCACCTCAAAAATATTGATGTTTACTTGCCAAGTTCAACATTTTAAAGAAGAAATTATAAACTAATTTTCCTCTTTCACATAGCAAGTCACATCTTGCACCCTTGCAAGCAAGACCAAGTTGTGTTTTGGCACACACCTGATCACAGTGGAGTTGCCTCATCAACAGATGTGGTTTGCTGAGTATTCATAACGAGGTATCAGTCTTGCCAAATCTTGAACAAGCTCTACATCAAGCCTTCTTCCTCTTCTGCGGTTAGGCTTTACCAACCAAAAGCCCAAGCTCAGTTTTGACTTCTAGGGTTTCTCTGCAGACACTGCTCAGTGCCAGACCGCTGTTTCTAGCTGGACACCTGGCCACGTCCAATGCCACTGCACCAGGAGTGGAATTCGCAAGCCAGCCCTGCCTGCTGGTGGAAGAAGGATCCAACCAACATTGACCCATGGGTTCCAACACCTGTTGACAAGAGTCCCAGGGCCGCAAGCCCTCGTGAACTGGTTTGCTATCCTGGCAAAGCCAAGAATTCATAGAATTGCTTAGGTTAGAAAAGACCCTTAAGATCATTGAGCGCAACCATTAACCTCACACTACCAAGCCCACCACTAAACCACGTCCCTAAGTGCCACATCTACACGTCTTTCGAATACCTGCAGGGATGGTGACTCAACCACTTCCCTGTTCCAATGCCTGACAACCCTTTTGATGAATTCGCATGCCTCTGTGGAAGCCCCTGTAAATCCTGCATGTTTTCCCTTCTGAGAGATTCTAGCCAATGGATCTTGAAGGGCCCAAGGTCCCAGAAGAGAACGAGGCAGCACACAGTGGTCTACAGAAAGGAAGGACCCATCAGGCACCTCAAAAGGACAGGACGGTCTTCTCCCAGCAGGAAGACAACCACATGGAGGGCTTGCCTTTGGCAGCCAACAGCGCTCCAGCACTGGCATGCTGACAACACAAACAAGCGCTGCACTGCGCACGCTCATTAACAGGAGAGAAAATGCAAGCGCTCGCTTACACAGAGGCTCACACGCCTAGGCACAGCCAGCTCCTCAGATCTTCACAGGATCATTAGCATAAACAGCTTTTCAAGCAGCAGGAAGCAAAGGAAACGCTGAACAAAACAGGACTGAAAGCTGTAGGGCTCGAGCACTTGGCATGAAACTTAAGAGAAAGGGGCTCCTTGAGAAGGTGAACCTTCCACATTATCCGCATTTTTCCCTCCGTCCTTCACACCAGCTCAAACCGAGCCAATGAGAGCGCTACAAGATCCAGGCAGCTTTTCAGAAAACATTTTGTTATGAACTGTTCTTCCAAGTTTGCTGATCCCTTTGAGCCAGCTACTGTACTACACATGAAAATATTTATATAATCATCAACCCACTGCCATTGAGAACAGAGTAATCCAGAGGAGTGCCAGAGGGTTTTAAGTGAGCAGCTGGGGAAAAGCGCGTTTATTCCTCCAGAGAGACTCTTTGGAGTGAAAGTATTTCGCAGCAGAAGTAAACTAGCTTAAGTCGCGTTTCTCTTTACAAAACAAAGCGAAGCACTTGCTTGGTTCCTGAGTGACACGGCATTTACATGCCCCCAGGACACGGAGCTTGTTTGCAGGTCCTGCAGGAACCTCTCCTCTTGTGTGGGACAACACAGAAGTTTCAGATTTTATTTCCACATTGGTTTGTTTCAAAACATCACACATTCCACCAGCCGGCAGTTGCGCAACTCGCCCCTTTGCTCTAACAACTCAACGTTTCTTGTCAAATGCTGTTTCCAGTCTCTGTTGTGGACAAATAACTACACTTGCATCTGGTTCGCATTTTCAGTGCACTGCTGTTGACCTAACTCCAAACCTAACCCAAGAGCTGTTGAGGACAAACCGCCTCGCTCCATCGCACGGACTCCGCCGTCCCCCGAGCCCCCCTGTGCCTTAATGCCTCAGGAAAAGGGCCTTGCTGTTCCTCCCTCTCGCCACACTCCGCAGCCTGCCCTTTCCCCCTCCTTCGTCCTCGCCTTAGCAGCCTGTCCAGTAGCTCGTACTGGTAAGAGCTGCCACAGCTCCACTGGGGCCGCCTGGTCCATCCGTACGACCTCGCACTAGGCACCACCTACACCCATCTAACCCACACAGACGCTCATTAAGAGCGAAGCCCTGAATCGTTGCGGGTCTCAAACGCCACAAAGACACACATCAACAAATCCAAGATGGTATTTACATCGCCAGAGCACTGTTTCTGAACCCAAGAAGAAAACGCAGCCTTTATAGTAAGACTACAGGATGCAAACCACAGCAGCGACTCCTGAAAGTGAGGGATCCCAGCTGGCTTTTGCGGCTCTGCCGATGGGTCACCCGCCTCCCGTCTTCCATCGCTCGGCGCGCTGAGCGGCACCATCCGGCCAGGAACACTCGCGGCATCTGCACTGCTACTCCGAGAGCCAGCTCTTACACAGCACCACCACTAAGCTCCATCCACCCCTGCGACACGGCTTCAGGACCAGGCACGGCCAACCTTAGGTGCCCCAGCCCGAAAAGCTCACGCTCCGCTGCTAGACTGCGCTCTCCGAGCAACGCTCTTCGCACATCGGCTTCACGCGCCTAGGGAAGAAGTCCTGCCAACGCTCCTTCCTTCTGCTGATTTACCCAAACAACATGTGCGTTCCAGACTAGTGTCAAGGGCCAAGCAGAGGGTAAGAGTTAGACTCATAAGTCATGCAGATCTCCGCTGCCAGGGCTCAGATCCAGTCCTTGTTAGGAAACAGATACGCTGCCTGGTCCCGGGCTCGGCCGCTCCTTCCCGCCCTTCGGGAAAGCCGACGCTTTGAGCGCGGAGAGCAGGCTCAGCGGCATGAGGTCATTCAGTAACCATTCTGCTCGCTACTTCGACAAACGCCGTGGCTGCCTGACACATCAGCTCCGAATTACACACTGGGGTTGCAAAGCCCCATTGCAAAGGTCGCCAGGATGTGTCCTCAGATCGGCTGTTCGCATTTTGGTGTGGAGTACATTTTACTGGTCATAGTTTTATCGCTGGAAGATAACCTAAAAACCCCAGAG
This sequence comes from Opisthocomus hoazin, assembly GCF_030867145.1. NCBI lineage: Eukaryota > Metazoa > Chordata > Aves > Opisthocomiformes > Opisthocomidae > Opisthocomus > Opisthocomus hoazin. Next base: position 3,695,518 of record NC_134425.1, on the reverse strand, counting down.
CCCTGAAACAGGTAAAGAAACCTGCCAGTGTGGCCGGGAAACCTTCCCATTTGGGGTGCTGCTGAGGCAGATTTTAGCAGATCCAAGAGGTCCCATGCTTCTGCAAACAGAGCATCCGCACTCTCATCTGCTACTAAAAGTGTGTCCTGCTCTAGACACCAGACACAGTCCAAGTATCTTCTTCATCTGGTCAAAATAAACCCTTCTGATTGCAGCAACCAACAGAAGTCAATAACTACACGCCGCTCGACGGCTCAAAGTCTCAAGTTCATGCTCTCCTGGTCCCCAGCATGCTACCACTCTATCAGCTGCTACATCCCTGACACATTTTAGAACAAACACATCTCTTGTGAAAGTTTAACCATCCCACAAGGGACAGCTCAGAGAGGTTCAGATAAATTTCGGTTTCAAAGCGCTTGCCTGGTGGGTCTGTACGGATTCTCGGACTCAGCTAGGACTGCGCCTGGGAGGGATGCAGGCACCTTTGGAGACGGGGACAGAGGTCACTACACACACTTCTCCGGACCTCCAGGACTGAAAGCGTTACTCCGCTGCTTGGCCTCTTGCTAATTGTGGGTTTTATTTTTATTTCCTATTACCCTCTTGCACGCCTGATGAGATTATCTTACCGGAACTGACACAGCTGGAGGCTGTAGCCATACATGGAGCCTCTCAGGAGGCAACGCAATTTTATTTTCATTGATCAGAAATCAGCAGGGCAGTAAATGATGGGAAATTCCATTAGGAGAAATACTGGGCCACCAGACCCAACTATCTAGGTACACCCAAATCCCAGAAAGTCCCGTCTTTCCTTAGAGTCCCATCTGGATGCTGACAGAGAGCCATCTTTCTTCCTCCCAAAATGGAGTAAGCTCCTAACGTGATCTCCTTAACCGCTGCTGGCTCTGCCAGCAGCAGCGGCACCGCTGTCAGAACAGCCCCACAGGTTCGCTTAGCTGGAGCAAAGCCTCCGGTCCAGGCAGCAGCGCTGGGCTCCCCGAGCTCAGCCCGGCAGGCTGCTGTGGTGCCGGCACGCCAGCGCATCCACCAGCTCTCCAGTGGTCCCTGCAGAGCCAGAAGCAGCCGAGGGGAGGTCTGGTGCACGCTCCCATTTGGAGCCTGAGTCCCCAGTAAAGCCTGAGAACCTCGCTGCAGAGGGAGCAGCCTGCCTTCCTCCAGGGCAGGGGTCTCGGGGCACGCACTGCGCGGGGAAACCCCTTCCAACACAGCGCAGCGTTGTTACGAGCCCAAACCCATTTCAGCCCAAACCGAGCATCACATTTCAATCCTTTTTTTAAAATACCACAGAGACAGCACACGCGCTCAGCTGCACGTTCCCGGATTAGAATCCTACCATCAAGCCTCTCTGATTAAAAGCTGGGTTTGACCTGTCCTGCTGGTGATTTCTGCACACGCCTAGGCTGGAAGCCGAGCCCTCGGCCTCCCGCAGCAAGGACGGACGAGCCCCAGCAGCAGAGCATGGGTTAACAGAAGCTGACCGCAGCACAGTTGTTAAGGTAATCAATACCAGTGAGATACTAAAGCAGCATAAGCCACATTATTGATTGCCAAGCAGATGATAAAACTGTTTATTATGATAATTGCAGGGTGCCTGCAAAATGCTCCTAGTGCTGTCTTGAGCTTTTTATAAAAATAAGAATTGCCAGGGCATAATCTTCTGTCTGAAGCCCCTCTGAACTGTGGTGAGAGTTCTCCACACTCCACTGCACCAAAACACTAACCCCGAGCCACCCTCACCTCCAAGCCACCTCTTGGATGGAGAAGGTCACATTACCAGGCACAGTTCAGGGGCTATTTATCACGCACACATCCTGTATCGTGGTCTCGCTCTTACACACACCCCCCTATGCTCGCCTTTCGCTGGAGCATCCCCTTCCAGCAAAGCAAGAGCTCAGACACCAAAACCTTAACTTCAGTTCTGGACTCTCCTTCTGACCAGCTGAAAATCAAAACTCCTCAACTTCACAGAGTCACAGAATGTTGGGGGTTGGAAGGGATCTCTGTGGGTCATCTGGTCTAACCCCCCTGGATCACCTACAGCAGGCTGCACAGGAGCACGTCCAGGTGGGTCTTGAATATCTCCAGAGAGGGAGACTCCACAGCCTCCCCGGTCACCCTGTTCCAGTGCTCCGTCACCCACTCCAAAATATTTTCTTCAGTATTTCTATTGCTTTTTTCTCTACTCTGGACTGTCTGCAGTTTCCGACATTGTTTTTAGAAGGTTTAACAGAATTCTTCCCTTCAGGGCCGAAATTATTGTGCAGTGCATGAAGAATTCTTTGGTAGAAGACTGCACTCCAGATGCGCTCCGTTTGGGACATCCGCCTCTGCGTACCACTGGGTATGCGTGCCCGCACGCCGCACCTCCAAGCAGGTGACACGTGGCAGCTTGTCACCCTGCCACCGGCTGCCTGCGAGACGAGCAACCGAACCACCAGCGTACAGCAAGACAGCGTTTTGATTCCGAAGTTGCTTCAAACACCAAGAAGTTTCTCTCGAATGAAACGCAGCGCTAGGCATCAACTGGCCTTCAGAAGATAAGCAAAACACAAGCTGCCGGATTATGTCTCCTCTGGCAAAAGCATCTATTACTTCTCCATCAGCAGGAGCAGAAACGGAAACTATAACATAACCCGGCTCCATGGTGCCACCACTGCCAAATGACAGCTGAAAATGAGTTTAACAAGGGCTGGAGCTCCAGGGTTCTGTCAGCAGCTCTACGGGCACTAATTATGGAATATGGGTCCCATTATCTCCCAGTATGGACAAGGCTCTGACAGCTTCATCTCGGTATTAACCCGAAGGACCATATGCTACGGACTGCAGGAGTACTCAGCGCAAACTCCACCCTTTTGGCTGGCTGCTTTCCCGCAATCTGGGTCACTTTCTCTAAGCAATCACAGTTGACATTTGCAAAATAAACTACACCAGTCAAAGCAATCTTACTACGGGCTGGCCTCAGCCTGGATTAGCCCGTAGACGGTACTTCTGGCTAGTGCCCTTCATTCCTCTTCTTTCTCCTCTTTGTGCCTTCTCTCATCAACATCCAAGTGACCCCCCTACTCCCCAGTGCCTCCCCCCCAGACCCGCCATTCCCTGCTGCCTCCCCTCCATTTAAAAGGCTGCCACTTCCTCCACAAGCATAGTCAGGGAGGGATTCTCAAGCCAAGCTCTTCTTCAGGGTGAAACACAAAACCTTACACATCCTCTCAACCCTCTCACCCTTCCATTGCTGAACCAGCCCCTTTTTTCCAGGCTGGTCCTTCCTGTGTGCATCTGTATCCCAGCAGACTGGTGAGGATGGCGTTCTACCTCTCCGGCTCGCTTGCAGAGCAGTGAAAAGGTTAATGACAGAACTGACAGCGTGAGCAAAACCAGCACTCCAACGAGTGAACACATTGCACCACACAACCACTGCCTTAGAGGCTGGAGATTTGGACACGAGCTCCTAAAACTTATTCCCTCTCACCCCAAAACACTGGTGATGGGCTGCAGAGCCTCATGAAACTCATCACAGCAGTCTCAGAGGGCTTGGGCTGCTCTTTCAGACTCTCATCAGTAATCCTGCATGTAAGCAAGATGAAAACAGTTCTTTCTTATAAAAATCTAGACATGTGAGGAGACCTCCCTCCCTCCCACCCTTAGAAAGGGCCAGCCTCTGCCCTGCCCTTCCCACCAGCACCAGAAGGAGCAGAGCAAACCAGCAGCCAGCGCCAAGCACCAACCCATCAGGTCCTCCAAGACAAGGGACCCTTTGCTGTTCCTAGAAAATCTGCTGTCACTTACAGCCAACACCTGCTGGCAGCTTCACGCCTTCTGGAAGCCGACTTCTCCATCTGAAACGCTAACACACGCCCCTCAACCCTACACGTACGGCTTCCCAGTTCACCCGCGCTTCTCAGCCGCGCAGCGAGCAAAGCGCCAGCGCCACGCGACAGCTCATCGCAGGACACGGTCCGGGGAGCAGAGCCCTGCCGCGAACTCCCTGGGAGATGAACCGAGCACCACCGACCAGACTCACCAAGACACAGGGTGCAGGCACTTCCCTGAAGCCTTCCTGGGATTTATTTTTTTCCCCCCCTCCTGTTCTAGAACAATATTCCAGAAAACAATTCAGAGTCTTAAACAATTTTGTTTTACTCCTCCATACAATCAGAGAACCGAGGGACGTTTCACCAACAGACAGAGCACCTGGACCTTAGGAAATCAAGGAGGACAAGTAACAAACATGAGGCAGTAAATCCTCCAGTCACCTACAGAAAGCTCCACAGAATACCTCAGAATAGCTGTGAGAAAGGCTGTTCCTACAGCACAAGAGCAGAAGTCAAATAACGGTCCTGAAGACGACTACTGAACAGCCAGCCCGTCCTTCAGACACCCACACTTTCCCACTACGGCCTGGAAAGGTCACCACTTACAGTTGGCCAGACCAGGCAACGGGAGAGACAGATCAATCTTTTAAACACGAAACAAAAAACCTCCTAACACAGCAGCCAAGAAGGGTCGATGAAATTTCAAGTGGTCTTCTGTCTTCTGTGTTGTTAATACCTCTGCGCTCAGAAAGCTACTGCAGAAAGCCTCTTAAGCCGGAGACTAACCTTAGCTGAGTAACTCCACGCCCCCCCTGCAAACTGCTTCAGTACTAGGCATGGTAATTAGTGCCGGAACAGTAACGGCAGCTGCTAACCGGGGTGGACCTAGATAACAAGGACTCCCCAGAAAAGCTTGCTGGGGATTGTAACCTATGTACATAGCGTCGGCTCATATCAAAAAAGAGACACAAAACCATGCCAGTTAAATAACAGCACCTTCCCAGTTCCTAATAAGCTACAGCTGAGAAAAAGGATAGAACAGCTCCAAGAGGGGAGGTTTTCCCCCCCGCCCCAGTGTTTTTTTCCCCCCCTTGCAAAACCCATTGCCCTCAGGACAACCGCAGCAGTGACAGAGCCAAGCCACTGGAAGCACTGGGACATGCAGGGCTGAAGTCCTCAACTGACTCTGCTGTGGATTACACGACGCTTGCACCTCACTGCTTTCAGCACTCTTTTCCATCCATCCCATACCAGCGTCTCAAGGCTCCGGCGATGCCTGCCTGCTGCTCCACACCCCGGGCTGTCGGTGGTCCCAGCCTCAGCGCTCCGACCCAGCTCCACCTTCACGCACCCACCCCTCCGCCCTCGGCACCCAAAGGCAGCAGGCACTCAGACATGGTGGCTCTGTCCAGCCCACGCAAGCGTTGTGCAGCACCTCCGCGCTTTATCAAGAACCATCCCCGCTCGTTAAAGCGGAACGAGCCGCCCAGGACCCAGCCCTGCTCCCAGTCCTCCTGGAAACACAGCCCCGAGGACACCAGCTCGCGTCCTCCTGCGGAGAAGCCAGGGACAGCAGATTGGTGCCCCAATACCACTGACTTTTCTTGACAACATCTGTTTTCATTATCACTATTACTTTAATTAGCACTTTACAGCAGCCTTAAGCCCTCCCAGCTGGAGGAAAGTTCTGCTCCTAAATGAACAATTAGAAGGTGCACTAAGGGAATTTTGTTCTCATCTTCAGAAACGAGTTCCTCAGCAGAGCTAAAAGGCAAGGCACCCGGTTAACCGAAACTCCCTCCAAGGGGCATCTGGAGGCACCGCTCAAAGCCCGCAGGTCACCCCGGGATTCCCGCTGCCTGAGCGGGCGACTGAAGCCAGGAACTTGAAATACTGCACTTCAGCATTACTAATGAAGGGGTCTTCACGCTTCTGCCCTGCCTCGCTCGCTGAACTGCCTCCTCTTCCTCACCTGGTCACAATAATTGCCCGGAGAAAAATCAAAGACTTGAATGCCCATTTCACTTGTGGAAGGCCCTGACATAATTTAATTTGCTCCAGAGTTCAGGCCAAATAGAAGCTGAAAAGACGGAGACCTATTAAATGCATAAGAAAATAGGTCCACATGAAGCGTAATTACTAGAAACATGGTCTCCTGATCAAGCGCTTCTCTGAAAAACGGGCAATGAGAAACATCCACAACAAAGCCCCAAGAGACGGCCTCAGCCATTTTCAAGCAAGCAGAAAGCCAGCGAGGTGAAATGTCGAAGGACGCTGTGGGAAAGGGCTGCCCCCCGGGCCACCGCCACCGCCCCAGCGCCCGGGCGCAGCCCAGCAGCAACAGACTCCAGGCTTTAATTAGAAACGAGCCAGGAAGCTCCAGAACTTTTCTGTCGACATTGATCGAAACCACATCTATCGTCCCCCTCTCGAGTTCAGTCAGGGCTGATATTTCACCATCACGCTGCTCCCCAAGCACCCCCGACTCGGGCAGTGCTCAGGGAACCCGCACCCTCGGCACCCCACTCCCACCGAACCCGACGGGAGAAGTGACCGAGACACCTCCCCCTCACCCCTCCCAAGTCCAGGCCCTTCCTCAGATCAGGGGGCCAAAATTCTACAGGAGTTCACACACGATAAAGTCCAAAAGTCTAACGCACGTCAAAGGAACACGTGAAGAACGCGTGAAGCTACCAGCACCATTAATCGCTGTCGCTGCAGTGTCACGACTGCTCTGGCCGCTGCATCCAAGAGGCACCTTCTGTCCTCTCCCTCAGTTTCTTCGTCTCTCACTCAGCTCCGCTGAAGCAGAAGCTGCCCAACAACAGTGCATTTATCACAATAAAATTTATATTTGGAATACAAGGCTTGCGTTAGAGAGAGTATTCCAGAACCATCTTGACAATCCTAAAGTCTGCAGAATGACAAGGCTTAAAATAACACCAATATCATCATTTCGACTCCTCTTTGTAACCCTTTAAGTGACTCGGTTTCCCCTGCTCCCCTTCGCATTTTACTCTTGCTCACAACGTACAGAGACTTTCTCTTCTTCCTCGCAGCCCTTTTCTGAGCACAGAGTGAAATTCCACATCAGTAAAATTCCTTGGTAGATGCAAAATAAACTTTATTTACCTATTTCATCTTTGTTTATACACCCTGTCTGGGAAAGTTTACTTAACCTGCAAAGGTGGGGTATCACCTGCGATTTGCAGCCTGCGGTACTGGGCAGAACACCGGCACCAAAAGATCCTTTGGCTCGGATGGAAACAGCGGAGCCTGCAGAGCTGGACCGGGGGCAGCCGAGCCTGCGTCTGTCGGCGCCGTGCCGGGTCCCGCGTCCGTGCTCCACCAACTCGCCCGGACGGCCCCGAGCACCAGCTCCAAGTCTCTGTCCTCCCCACACGCGCCGTGGGGCATCTGCGCTTTGGAACGGCGTTTTTCCTACCCAGCACTTGCAATCCACCAAGGATACCCACAGCACCACTTCCACTGCCTCAAACCAGCGACGGGCAGTAAGGCCAACGTACTCTGAAGCCTGGCACCGGTGACTCCATCCTGCTCCGCCACGGGCCCTGCAGCCTGGCGGGTAAGCGTGCACCAGCCACGCCGAGCATCGGCGTTCCTCCCCACAACCCCACTGCCGCCAACTGCAAGGCCACGGGGAGTCGAGCGAGCGCGCCAACGGAAGGATCCTCGCCTGGCTCAGCCCATCCCCTCCCTCGGTATCCAAGCATTTATTCAGCTTTCCAACATCGGTCTCTGGAGAAGGGGAAGCGAACGCTTCCGGTGTCCAAGGAGCCCAGATACCGATCAGACCACAACGCAACAAGGGGGGGGAAAAAAGGAAACACAAACCAATTAATTCTTGGCTCCTCATTTTAGCTCCAGGCAAGCGAAGGTGCATGGCAGAGCGAGAGGAGACTGGAACAGACGGAGGCTGGGACTCGCTCCAAGAGCCCCAGGGGCAACAGCGCTGGCTCCCAACCCCAGAAACACGGGGCTGCTCTCCAACAGGTGAGGGCTCAGTCGGGCTCCCCAGGCTGAGGGAACAAAGAAAGCTTCTCAGGCACGGTTTCTTTTGACTTTTCTGTGCCCAGGCCAAACGGCGAGAAGTCCCTCAGAGAGAGAACAGGGCTAAGCTATCAAATAAATCCACCTCCTGCGACCAGGTCTGAACACAGCCTCCTCCACACCTCTCCTCCGAAAGGGCAATGCTCTCCCTCCGAGGTTAGAATCACAGAATCACAGAATGTTGGGGGCTGGAAGGGACCTCTGTGGGTCACCCAGCCCAACCCCCCTGCCCAAGCAGGGTCACCCAGAGCAGGCTGCACAGCACCGTGTCCAGGTGGGTCTTCAATATCTCCAGAGAAGACTCCACAACCTCCCTGGGCCAGGGCTCCGTCACCCTCAGAGGGAAGAAGTTCTTCCTTGTGTTCAGCTGGAACTTCCTCTGCTCCAGTTTGTGCCCGTTGCCCCTTGTCCTGTCGCTGGGCACCACTGAAAAGAGTCTGGCCCCGTCCTCCTGACCCCCACCCTGCAGAAATTTAGAGGCATTTCTAAGGTCCCCTCTCAGCCTTCTCTTCTCCAGGCTGAACAAGCCCAGCTCCCTCAGCCTCTCCTCGGAGGAGAGATGCTCCAGTCCCCTCCTCATCCTTGTAGCCCTCCGCTGGACTCTCTCCAGTAGACTTAAAGAAAAGCCTCAAAACTGCAGGGGTTTATTCTGTTCTTGGTGGGGTTTGTGACCCACCCCTCTGCTAAGCTGACCACGTGGTCTGCGCACCCCAGGACCTGCCTGCGCCACGTGCCACCAGGGTCAGCACTGCCACGGAGGCAGCGGGAGCGAGCACAGGTGTTCGCCCAAGGTGACACAAAGACCTGGCTTCCCTTTGGAATGAAATTCCAGCAGTAAATCTACAGGTTAACTGTCCGGCACAGGAATGTCTCTGTGATCTCACCGACTTCTGCCACTGAAAACACTTAAATCACTGCTTTTACAACACCAGAAAAATCTCCTTCAGATGAGCATTTTAAGGATGAACAACTTAGCAGCTTTCTAACAGGCACCCAGGGAACACGCACATCCCCAGCAGCCAGACCTCAGCTGGGACAAGGGGAAGAAAAACTTCAGAAAAGAAGTAAAGAGCTGTGCACGGAGCCTGAATCCGCAGACAGGGAACTGAGGGTCAGGTGGGAAAGCTACCATACCTGTGTGGTCGAAGGGCAAGTGGATTACCTGTGCTTACTCACAAAACCAGCCCCGGTGATGGAAACTGGCTCCACGGGATCTCCGAAGGACCCAGAGCAGGGCAGCTCAGACTAAAGCACGACCTCTCCCACCGTGACAGGCAGTCGGGGAAACAAACCCACGCAACACGGCACGCAAAAGGCCTTTTTAGTTGATTAGAAAAGTCAAGTGAATAACTCAAATTAAAATGAAGTGTCAAAGTACAAATAATTTCTCGCTCTTTGAAGAATTTCTCAAGATGACAAATCAGCAAAACCACAGATAAGTAAAACTGTTAGGTGGAAAAGAAAAAACCCGTTCAACCACTGAACTGCTGTGTACATGGGTGTACGCAAAGGAAGGAGCTGGAAGAGAACGAGACGAGAAATCCCCTGCTTCTGTATCATAAGCAATCGGAACAGGAGGCTTGAAATCCATCCTACTTCTAGAGGTAGCTTGCTTCTTTCTTTTTGTCAATGTTCAAAATAGAAAAGACACATGAAACTCTTCCCTAAATCACACTCAGCTGCCAGCTGTGCCGGAGTGCTACAGGGAGAATGCGAGATCACTACGTATGTACAATGACCATGACCAACACTTCTGAAGGTGGCAGAAGTCAGGCAGGTCACCTCTACTAAATGGAAAAGAACAAAAATCTCTCCGTCATAAAATAGTCTGGAACAATGTGCAGTTTTTTCAAGACTTGTAACTTCATTATCACAAGTCAACGAAGATGTATTTATTTCCCAAGAGTTTCCTCTTGAAAACCGAGGGCACGCTGGCCCACTTTAACCATGTCCTGCCCATGCTGTGAGCACAATTAGTATTTTACCAGAATTTGCATGTTTGATATTATTTCCTCTACTTTTAAATTCCATGGCTCTTCCATGGATATTGCGACACACCTGTTCCACACCAGATGTATGGATCACCAGCAATTACACAAAAAAGTCTGAATTATCTCTTGAGCCATCTACACCCAAGGGCTGGAAGAGAGAGCTCTTTCTCTTACAACCTCCGTATCAGCAGGGAGCTGGAGCATGGAGGAGAGGAGATGCTTCTCCAGGGCTGAGGGCATCCAGCACCACATGAGAGGCAGCCACAAAAAAGGGGGTAGGGGAAGAAGAGGTTTCCTCCTCCCACCTGGAAGACAGAAGCCAAGTCGCCAGGAGGCTCAGGACCACAGCTAGCCCCTGACGGACCCCTTCACCGAGGTCCCTGGGGTCATGTCCAAGGTTGCCCTGCCCATCTCCAGCTGCCCTCTGCTGCAGCTCTGGGGGACTGGAGGTGTTTGAAGGCATGAAACAAGCACGGGAAGCTTGGGCCAGTTTCAAGGCGGGTCTAGAGGTGACCCATCAACCAGGAGAGCTTCTGTGGGATGTGCTGCTGCCCAGTAATGACCCAGAAACACCCCCCTGCTCAGGCACCTTCCTAGGAGCAACAGGGAGGAAACCTGACTTTTTCCAGGAATCAGCAGTTCGTTTTTGAAGTGTAAAGACTGAAGAGAACAACTCCAGTACGGAGCCCAGAAGAGCTTTAAGAAGAAAAAACACTACAAAATAACGGATTTAATTTTACCACACAGCCACGATCAGTAGACCCCACTACTTATGAAGCCCAGTCACTCATCACGTAGAAAATCCTGGGTTAGTCACAACAACACAGAAAGCAGCAATATGATTTTTCTGCAGAGAGAAAAAAGGGGGCAATAAACACAAGAGAAGCCGTGGGCCAGCACTGGCCTCCTGCAGCTGCCCCTCCGCAGCCCCCCCGGACCATGGAAAAGCTTTTGTCTGTTTGTCTTTCCCTTCTTTTCCTGTTCACTGGCCTCAAAGCCCAAGCGTCCCTTGCTACGCAACCAGCAAGAGGACACCACTTCAGCGAGACCTTTCAGGGATGAGTGGAAGTCTGGGAACGTTCAGCAATATTCCCTGGATCTTGCAGCTGAGCAGGTCCAGGTCCCTAAGCTAGAGAGGCTGCCAAGAAACCTCACCTGGGAAGCTTCAGCTCATCACCCAGGCTGTCCCCTTTGAACAAATCCCTTCTACGGCTCCCTCCCTTCTCCTGCCCCGCCTCCGCCTAGCCGCAAGGCAGAGGTACCAGCTTCGCCAGTCAGACAAAGAACAAACTAATTTACAAAACAAGTCTCTAATCTACAAACTCTCTTCCTCACCCCCACATCCCTCCCCTTCCAGGCAGGGAGAGGCAGCAGGCACCCCGCCACTCGCTTGCAGGCAAGGTTTTAACTCCTTGGGTAAATGAGGAGGAGGAGATACCTCCAGGAAGCAAGGCCTGAAGGAATCCTTGTGCCATCCATCCTGGCTCCTGCGCTTCAAAGGCTGAACAGCAGCAGCTCCTTGGCAGCTCCACCCAGGAGGACCAGCCCTGAAGGGAGGCTGAGAAATACTCTGCACGCTTTTTCACAAGCCTGTATGCTCTGTTTATCAATAAAATTATGAAATACATGATTTCCAAGCCACAGATTATTACAGATATGTCCCTGTTAAAACGCTGAGGAAACTGCAGATAGGCTTCCCACTAAAAACGGAACAAAACCCCCAACCCCAAAGCAACTGAGGTGCGCCCGAATATCCTTTTTACCATTTTAATACCCTTTTCACATTACTCTGTACATTAGCTAAGGACTGAACAAATGTGCCGAAACAGCCTGCATGCAACAGCCGGCCCCTCTCTCCCCCGCCGCGAGCTCGCGCCGTCCTCGTGCCGAGCCGTCGGCGAAGCCACGGCAGCGCACGCTGCTCGGCCCCGTGCGCAGGAGCCGCAGCTGAGCCCGGCCAGCTCCCAAGGCTTTGCCACCACCGAACGCCCTCCCAACATCGGGAGCTCTGCTGCTCTCCGGAGCAGGGGAGCGAGGGAGGGCCAGCAGTTTGCTCAAGTCCATTATGAACGTGAGGAAAAGCTGAACTTGAAACCCAGGTCTCCAGCACCAAAAACGCTTGGCCGTTCTCCTCTCTCGGCGGAGCTCCTTTCCACTCGTCCTCCCCCTCATCCCTGGTTTGATTCGGGTCCTTCCTTCTCAGGGATCTCACGAGCCAAACCGTAGCAGGAGGCAGCTGGAGCCTGGCCAGCCGGCACTCGGATCTCGCAGCTCCACGGGGACATAAAACCAGCCGTCCAATCTTTGAAACCCGTCCAACCCACGACAGCAGCACTTGGTGGACTACACAGCTTGTCTCTTGCCACAGGTGACGCAAGACCCTTGCCTGGGCTCTCTGAAATCTGCACCTACGTACCCATCAATGCGCCATCTCTTCAGACCTCAACCAACTCTCCTCCTTACCCCCAAACTCTGAAAGGGATGTGATAAGTTAAAGACATTTCACAAATAGCATTTCCTTAACTCTGTTGCCTAAATCGTTTCCTGATGTGGGCCACACATGACCGCAGACAATCCGAGGGACGGCTCTCCACCCTGCTGAAAGTATCTCTGGTAGCAACAGCAAACACAAGCAGTAAAAGTACAGCTGGGAACAAGACATTCAATTAAAATCCAATTTTAACACACCCCAGAAAGCAGGAATGAGAAGGAAGATGAAAACTAACCCTGTGTGACTATATTTCTTCCAAGGCCTACAGCTCTGGATATCAGATCAGCTTATCTGTATTCTGCACTGAGGCTCAGGTTATCCCTACGGAACACGCACGCCTCGGACCTTTGGGGATCTCTGACCAGCTCGTTGTCCGGGTGAAGCAGCACGCCCTGCTCGCCCCACACACGGTCGCACGCCTTCGGTGCCGCCGGCGCTGCAGGAAGCTCCATGACTTTGCACAGCGAGAAGTATCGAGCATCTTCAGCAGACCTCTAGCAGCCGTGGAACAGCTGCTCTTCGCAGCGGTCACACAATATGCAAAGGTCGACGCTCTGAAAGCGGAGTTGCAAACCAGTTCCCTTCTCTAATGGGGGCAGACGATCTCAGCTGCAGCCGTTGTCCTGCACGCGAACCGTGAGACTCGAGGCAGTGGCAGGCAGCCCTAGCCCTGCCCGAAAGCTGATGTGGTGGCTCTGAACTCCCGGGAGGACCGAGGATGTCAGGGAATTCCCTGGGTGCGATCACCCAGCAGCAGTAACGGAAGTTCTTACTCTCTGGTCTTCTGCTGAAGCCACTCACTGAGGCCCTGAAGACCTGACCAAAAATTGGAATTCAAGGGTCCCCTGGGTCTCACTGCAGCCTCTCCAGGCAGGGAAAGCGCGTGGCTGGCTGTGCTAGTCATACGGTAAGACAAGCTTTCTAGTAGCAGCCTGAGTCAGAGGACAACCCTTGGGGCAGTCCTGAGTCTAAGATCCTCTGATGAGGAAGAAGCTGATGTACTGTGGACTGTCGATTCACTGGTACTGGGGTCCAAGATGACAGTGACTGATTTTCTCCTTAATCACAAGCTGCAGTTGCCAGAATGACCCGTCACAGCCACAGCTCAGACTACATATCAAGCACTGCTGGTGCTGGGAGCTTCCTGCAGAAATGAGACGTGGTACAGTCAGAAGCTGGCACGTGTGCGCTGCAAGGAACACAAGGAATAGCAACCAGCTTTAAAAGATCAAGGAGGTCCAGGCAGAATGAAGCTGCTGAAGAACCACCTCAGAAAGACGCAAGGCAGAAGGCACCAGAACACACAGCGGGACAACCATCCGGTGGCACCATGTACCACAGACTGCGGACTGTAAATGCAACAAATTTTTAGAAAAGCAGTAATAAAAAGCGAAAACTTCCCACCACCCACCCTGGTTACTCACGTGCTGCCCTGCACAAGCAGCAGGTGCTGAACGACCCTAAAGAAACCCTTGGGGTAAAGGTATTTGTGGTCCTGTCCTCCTGCTGCCTTCCAGCCACCTCCAGCAGCGCGCCTGGGAGATCCCCGCAGAGGAGGACATCTGCTTTAGGAGGATTTGTGTTCTTTTAGATGTTTCAATTATAATCATCTATTTCATTTCAGTTTCCATTATTCATCACGCTAATTTACTTCTTGTTTAAAGTCTCGTTCAGATTAAAGTATGGAGAAGAGCCAAATCCCACTTTCACTTCTAAGCCCGGGGCGCAGCAGCACGGCGCTCCGTCCCCTTCCCATCTCACGCACCGGCTTTCGTTCTGCTGGCACCCGCGAGCACGGTGAAGCCGGAGGGCGGTGGGACGGCGCAGTGTCTGGGGCTACAGCTCTCTGCTCTGGGGAGCCGGCGTCGCAGCCGGCGCTTCCCAAACCTGCTCCCAGGCAAAGCTTCCCAGCCCGGCGAGGGAGGGAGGCTGGGAGGGAGCGGTGCTCGCCCACCCCTGCAGCAGCCCCAGGCCAGCTGCCTCTCTCCAGCCCGGCACTGGGGGATGTGGGCTGCCCCTCCGCCAGCCGGGCATCTGATGCAGATTTATGAACACCACGCGCTGCTGGATTTTTAGGTCCGTATCCAGCCTACGTGTGTGACTCCAGCAGGTCCACAACCCTTAGCTAGTAAGTAACCCCCCAATGACTTAAAGGTCAACTACTTTCTCACAAATATCAGCCGAGTATGAACCTTTCCAAGTGAGAAACAGCCCAGGTCCAGGATGACCCCACCTTTCCCCAGGGAGACCGAATGGAAACCCGGAGCGCAGCGGCACAGACACCTCAACCCCATCACCGCACAGCAGGGTTATTCATCAGCTTCTCCGCTAGCCAATGTGATTCATGCCTCCCTCAACACCAGCAACTTACCCAAGCCTCAAGACACGCCTGCTACTAAATTAAGGAACGCGTGCAGCTCTGTTCACTCCAGGGACAGACCTTCTGCTGCTCCGAAGATGGCGAGGTATGAAGGAGCCACCCCAAAAGCAGCAGCTCTCAGCATCAGGGAGCTACAGCTCAGACAACTGAAAACCACCTCAGAATCGAGCCAAAAAACCTCCTTCCACATTCACCGGCCTCGCAGCAAGGCCCGCGGTAAAACACGTATTTCATCTGGAATTTTGACCACAAAGGGAGGAAAGATGTCCCACCTGATCAGCTGACATTAATAACAAGAACCTGATATTTAGCAAGTGAAGTACTGAAGCAAATGCACCCACCACAGACACCGGGTCCTCAGCCTCTTCTCCCCGGCGACGGAGAAGCTCCCGTGCTCAGATCCCACCGCTCAAACCAGACCACAGTATGGGATTTATCACGGGCTCAGAGGAACGTCTGGCCCCTACTGTAGCTTGCCAGGAGAGAACAGAGGCTTAGCATGGACTGAAAAGTTTCTACTAAAGGACACAAGAAACTACACCTGAACTACCCACCCATCGGCGCTCCCCGGGCTCCTGAGTTCCCAAAGGCTTTGTTTTCCAGGAGACTCCAGAAAATGCAAAAAAGTAATGAAATGTAGGCATCAACAAAACCTGGAAATTTGCAAAAGATCTCAAAAACGCCCTTTCCTAGCATACACCTCAGAGTAACACCAGTACACCGAGCAGCTCTCCTTCTGCTGAGTAAGAACAAGTCAGTTAATTTCAGCTGGCACCTTGGCAAAGCACGCGAAGAAATAAATACTCACCTAAATCAGAGGATGAATCATCTACCTGTACTTGATCTCAGGTCACTCGGCCCCTCAGCTCTTGAATCTAGTGGAAGGTGTCCCTGCTCACTGCAGGGGGGTTGGACTAGATGACCTCTACAAGTCCCTTCCAACCCAAACCGTTCTGTGATTGTAGGAACGCACAACTGGAGACTCGCCCTGCTTCAGTGCAGACCTCCCCTTCCAGAGGGCTTGAACCCGCCGGCACGAGCCACCGCTGCTCGCAGGGAGTGTTCCTCTCCAAACCAGACTGTGCCAGGCCCGGCGCAGATGGCAACCCTTTCTCAGCAGTCTTCAGCGCCCTTCTCAAGGCACTGACGCTGCCCCGCACTGGGCCTTTTCCACCTGCCCCCCCACAGAGCCACCACAGAGCCGCCGGCTTCCCAGCACAGGGCTGACACCAAGGAAGAACAAGCCCACCCCACTCACCAGAAGCCACCGCTCTCCAGACTCTCCTCCTCCACCCCCTGGACATCTCCAGGCACTCAAAGGCCCATCATCAAACCAGGACTTGCCGGCACTCTCCCAGGCTGCTGGGAGCATGGACTGGCACCGTCAGGCACTGGTTTCAGTGGTAACAAGTTCTGGGCAGAAGGAGAAGGACCACTGGGAGGTCCCGCCTCCTCATCCTCCCAACAACTCAAGAGAAAGGCACTGCAGGGAGCAACCAGCACAGGCAGAAATGCTGTTGGCAGGGAAGCTCCAGCACCAACAGGGTCCCAGTCTTCCCAGCATTTGCACCGGGGCATCTCCCCCACAGCGACCACCGCCTCTCTCTGCTCAGCCCGATCCTTCCTCGCACGATCCCACACCAGGATTCGAAGAAGGCAAAAGCGACCCCGCACTAACCCGCTCCTGTCCGCCGACCCGCAGCGGGCGATTCGCCTTCCCTCCTCTTCTGCCCCAACAGAATGATCAGATCTACAGTGGCAAAGAATATCCTGTATTTGACAAATATTTTTCATGATTGGGCTATAACTACTTTCACAATGAACGGTGCAAAATTCTCCAAATTACACCAAAATAATTTTTTCTCAGAAGACGACGCACTGTACAAACGGCAGAGCCTGGCAACCTCCTGCCGCTATTAACCATTAATAGCTGAGCTCACCCTGTTTACCAACACCCTGTGAAAACCTGACCTTCCCCTCCCCGGCCCCTCGCTCCCAGGTGGAGACCATTCACCTCAACTTCCAAGATACCTTCCCCTCTTGGTATTTTCTCTGCATGTTTCATGATTTGAGCTAGTAATTACAGCTGTCATCACCTCCCCGAGGAACTGGAGCAAGGCAATCAGGCCCAGACTTCCTCGAGTTCATGGATGCATCTGGAGTTATACGTCCAGGCTTCTCCTGTCCAGGCATATGGTGTGTGTAAAGGAAAAACTTCACCAAGACCC
This sequence comes from Opisthocomus hoazin, assembly GCF_030867145.1. Classification (NCBI taxonomy): domain Eukaryota; kingdom Metazoa; phylum Chordata; class Aves; order Opisthocomiformes; family Opisthocomidae; genus Opisthocomus; species Opisthocomus hoazin. Next base: position 3,678,524 of record NC_134425.1, on the reverse strand, counting down.
CAAGACTAAACACCTCCATTTTCATCTAAGATACACATGCTAGGAAAAACAAAAAAAGCATAAAGACCAGGGCAACCAACAGAAAGAGATACAGTAACAGAGCTGGCGTAACTACGGAGGAAACAAACCTTGAAAATTTAATGCCTGAAAATAAAAAAAAAAAAAAAAAAGCAATTAGTTCACAATTAAGAATAGCCAAGTACATCTTAGACAGGTTCGACGTCAGGTATTCCTAAGCATCCATCAGTTCATAAATTGCGTTGGGTACAGAAAAGCCAACAACGTACCTGTATTAGAAAAGGGCTGGAGAGACACTGCTGGGGTTTTATTAGCTCTATCTCATAACAGACAAAGCTGTATAATAATATAATAATAATTAAACAGACAGCAATAAATGGAAACCAGGATAAAACAGAAGGTAGGTTTATCAAAGACACCCTGTGCAAACTAACCCAGTATCCTTCTTTACAAAAATAACTGCCCCTTCTTCAATATCGTACCACGGGGAATTCAGCCGAAGATGGGCACTGCCAAAGGTTTTATAAAGGGAGAAAACTAGGCCAAAATGATTAAAAAAAAAAAAACTAAACACCGAAATGATTTAAAGAAAATCCTGCCCTGGATGGAGGCTACTTGGAAAGGCCCTGGGAGTCATCTCACTAACAGAATCCCAGAATGTTGGGGGTTGGAAGGGACCTCTGTGGGTCACCCAGCCCAACCCCCTGCTGAAGCAGGGTCACCCAGAGCAGGCTGCACAGCACCGCGTCCAGGAGGGTCCTGAATAACTAACTTCACTGATGGCTTTGCTGCAAGTCAGCAGAGACCACCAATACTCGATGAAATTAAATTGGGAAACACATCCGACAGAGTGGAAGACCAGCATATGACACAAGAAAAAGTTACGATTTGAGGCCTAGAATAACAAGAAAGGAACTAAATCCAAGAATATAACAGGAAAACTGGATTTCTGCAGGAAGTGTAGGGTTTACCAGCCGGGAATGACAGAGGAGGCGGCAGACTGATGTGCTACAGTCAGGATGGCAGAACCAAAGGGATGCAGCTGTAAAAGCGGCAAACGTGGTCTCCATACGTAATTCAGGGAGTTTGTAGAGATAAGGAAGTAATAAACATCACGCTAACAGCACTGCAAGACCTCAGCTGGAATCGCGCGTACAACTACAACCACATTGCAGAACCACCAGCCTGGCTGCGCGCAGACGGAGCCGGCGGCGAGCAGAGCGACCGCAGGAACGCGTGTTCTGCAGCACCGCGCAGGACCAAACCGAACGGCTTGAAGGGAGCCAGACGCGCTCTGGCTGGAAGCTGGTGGGTGTGCGCACACGCGTGTGAGGACGTGCGCACCGGCACAGCCGCGGCAGGCAGGAACTCGGCCCGTGGAAGCGGCCGGGCTGCAAACCACCTCCCGGCAAGAAAGCCGTTACATCAATATTTAGAAAGCAATGCCTGCACCAGGAGCAGAGGGGAGGCGGTCTTAATGACCCAGCATTAACGCTTCTAACGAGAGGTAACTCAGGCAACCCTAAATATACATAAGATCGGCTCGGACAGATTTACATTTCCACTCTGGGTACCTTTTAGCAAACACTGACAGAGCAGCTTTCAACCTCAGACACTTCTGCTGAAGAAAATTACCGGGTTCCTGCAGACAGAACCAGGCAAGGCTTAAAAACCGCTCTGTAAAGTGTTCCGAGGAAAACAGGCAACGAGGAGATCGCCCACCACTGGCACCGGCTGCCGGCATGTCACACCACGGCGCCGAAAGCAATCACGTCGTCCTGCACATTTAACAAGTAAATGTTTCCTCCAGGTTGAGCTTCTGGGAGACATCAGTCCAGCAGTCAGCGCGCAAGCCTCAGGCCACGCTAACGCGAGTGCCGGAACAGTTTATTGGTTTATAAGTTAACTTTCCTACTTTTCCCTGTTTATTTCTTTTGCTGGGAGATAAGTCACCGGGCCAAAGTGATTGTGCCGTTTATTATGCAACTGTTTGTCAGTTAATATTTGTGTTCCAGCGAGGCAAGGACCAGATAAGTGGTGCCTCAGCAGCTGCCCTCCCTGCTGGAAACAGGAGCAGCGGGGCTGCAGGGGGACCCCCAAACGGGTCACCGCACGGCTGCAGCACCCTCCAGGCTCTGCCAGTCTCCAGACCTCTGCTAAACCGGCCCAGCCTCACCCCTGCCCGTGTGTGCCCTCTCACCGCTCACGACTGGTACCTGCCACCGTGCACTTCTCTACAGCTACGCAACAGCACGCACGGGCGAACGCAGGCTTGCTGAACTTCTCCCTGCTTCTCCTCGCTCCAGCCTCTCCTCCCATAGCATGAGAATAATGGTGGCAATCTCTTCTGGCAGCAAGCAGAACTAAAAGGATTAATCTGCCACATCTCCGTAAAAGTACTTCAATAATTAAGAGGAGCAACTGCTCAACAAGATTAGCAGCAGACTAGAACAAAATATAATAAGCAACAGGGACCTCTACAAAAGCACGCGCCGAGGTGTTACACCTGCCACGCCGGCCACCCAGCATCCCACCGCACACGCCTGCCGCTTCGCCCTCCGCTGATGTTCTCCAGGCATCAGGTGTTGGTGTTTCTCTCTCCTTCCGCTCCCCTCCATCACGTGCCACCGCTGCCCTTCCTTACGCTTTCACCAGATCCATTTCTGTACTGGTTTTCTGCAGAATTTTTTGCAATGCGTGAAGGAAGGCAGTATTGCTGAACGGCTTCGCTGACGCCGAGCAGCCAGGTCCCCAGACGGGCTTCCCGGCCCCATCGCCTCCCAGCTCCGGGTACAGCCACTGCACAGAGCAGTGAGTCCCCACAACAGGCAGGTGCCACTTGCTCTGGCTCGGGGCCGCGAACGGGAGCATCTGCCCCGGGACGAGAGGAACAGGCACACCATGTCCGGAGCTGCCTGCCAGGGAAGGCGCATTCAGCGAAGACAGCAGGTCAATGTCTGAGTGGCAGCCAGCAAAGCCACACAACCCACCACGCGCTGGGAGCACAGGCAGCCGGCACTGCGCAGCAGGGCCCAGAGGGCACCCGGAGCACCTCGCCTACCCCTGCGCAGGAGTCTGAGGACACTGCGGCACATTCCCATCGCGGCCCCGTGTCCCAGCAGCTGCCCACAGCCCTCTCCTCGGGGAGCTACAGGACAGCCCAGCATCGATCGCTTCGCGCTTGCTATCTCACGAGCACTTGGGAACGGCTTCGTCTCGTTCCGCGCAGCCACCCCGGCGCAGCGCGGTGCCCTCCCGCACGGCTGGGCTGGCAGCAGACGCTGCCCGGGCGCCGGCGCACCGCGGTTCCTCTCCTCCACGCCCTGCAGAGCCAAGACAGCTGCACGCAGGCTACACAACCTGCAAGTGCAGAGCAACAGATATATTTAAAGCACGACCTGCAATATGACCTAAATTTTACTACTGCGAAATGAAAACAGTTGCATCCAAGTGCCCTCCTCACGCACCACATTTTCCTTGTTTCCTCTTGTATTCAGGATGGAGGTTTTCCACCCTTCCCAGGAGGTTCAGGCGCACAAGGGAAACACAAAGAGAACAGCGCGCCAAAAAGCAACACCGCAGCTAACGGGAGGAAATTCTCTTTGGAGCGTTTGCCAGGCAATGTATTAAACCAGCAAGAACTGCAATTAAAAATCCATGGGAGCTTCGTTACCCCACCACGTTAGGGCCTGAGAGGATTGTCCACTTGGGTCTTCCAACGCCTCGGGACTCCAGCAGACCGGCAGCACCAGCACCTGATGCTCCTGGCCGAGCACATCATCGGGACGCAGATCCCCCGCTTGCTCCTTCCGCTCTTCCAGTCACCCCGTATCAGCCCTCCAGCTTTGTTCCCATCCCATCCTCACTCCGTCATGCTTTAGTCCCCGTTTCAGGCAGTTTGGTCTTCAAAGAAATATCCTCAACGCTATTTTTCTCAAAAGTATTTGGCAGCAGATTATCTCAAGTTTTTCGTAGAAGGTATGCGCGGACGCAAGCAGGGCCATCGGAGCTCAGCTGTGCTCATCCCAGGAAAAAAGAAAAGCAGGACAGGAGGAATCCAGCTGTTCTGGCCCAGAGGTCCCTGATGCTTCAAGCTTTCAGGATGTGGGACAGAAGGACCAGAGCACCCACATTCCTTCTTCTTCACTGAACACGTGCAGAAAAAGGAAATGGAGCTGCACAAAGTTCATCCCACGCGAGACCAGCTCTCCAGAGCGAAGGTTTCCCACCGCCCCACGGAAGCTGGTCCCTGCCTGCCCATCCCAGCAGAGCAAGGCCCCGCGCGGGGGCAGGCACCGCTCCCTCCTCCTCCTCCTTTGATCAGCCCCATCGCCCCTGCAGCTCCGAGGCTGAGGGAAGGCGTAGGTGTGAAGGGGAGCCCAACGGTGGTTTAGCAGGAGCTGCACCTCCGGGAATGGATTCGATGTCAAGTGTCAGCAAGTAAATTGCTATTGGCTTCTCAATAAGCAGCAGTAGTGAGCTAAGTGTTTCCCTGTGTTGTGCAGGCTCTCTCCGACTCAATACAGCAGTATTGACAGCACAATCACGGGGTAATCCAGGCTCCACTAACATCTCAGCACTTCCTCATTGAAAATACGCTTTCCACTTGGACACCGGCCCATTAGCGCAGGCTCGCGTCCCAAGAATCCCCCCCAGCCCCGAGCCGCCGGGACAGGCAGCGGCACAGCCCCCAGCCGCTCCCCGGGGCACGGCCCCCAGGATCGCAGGAAAAGGGGCTCTTTTTGCAACGAGAAATCGCCAATGGAAAAGAGGATGAAAGGTAATCAAAAAGTCTTTATGACTCAAGTCTCTGTAGGTTCTGAAAAAAATTGGTATTTCCTTGCTAGACAACAGAAGCTCATTCAGGGAATTAACTCTCCTCTTGCCCCTTACCCTCTGTCTGTCATCCTTCCTCGCTATCTTATCTCTAAACTTAGACCGCAGATTCCTCCAGGCAGAAGCCTCTCCTTTCATTCACTGAAAATCAGAGACCTGCTCCTGCACAGCAGAAATACCTACATCCTCCTCCTGCGCTCCAGGGCACGGATGCTCCAGCGATCGCTAACACCGCTCTGCTGCCAAGGACACCCTCCGACAGACGCCGCGCTCGGGGTGCCCCGGCGCTTGGGATGCCTTCGCCCGGAGGAAGCCTCCAGAGCTCCGCGGCAGCTGCCGTCACAGCACGGCGCAAATCATTCTGACCGTCTGTCGCTATGCACGCGTGTGCTTTTGCACGCATCTTTCCGTCCTAATACAGCATCGCCATCCACAAAACTCAAAACACAGCAAAAAGCTGACAAACAGCCCTACTTCACACACCGTAACTGTGTTCTGACTCAACAGTGTTGAAAAAGGAGGGCTGAAAGTGCCACAAGATCTCAATCCCAGCAGCGCTTCCCCCGTGACATCCAGACAGCAGCTCGCAGCGCGGCTCCCAGCCGGCAGCACCACGCCACACGGGCTGCTTCCAGAAAGGGGACGCTCGGAGGCGAGAAGCCACCACAGGAACCGGTAACTGTGCACAAGCAGAGGTCGGTTGCAAGGCCGAAGTCTCAAGAAGCAGCATCAGAAAATATCGGTTCTCCCTAAAACAGCCACCCTAGAGCTGCAAGCAACACACGGGCCCCAGAGGTTTGCCAGGGAGCTTTCAGGACGCTCTGGCATAAGCAGCCACTGCCAAACGCACGGGTGGCCCCGAGGCTTCGCCGGGGGAACAAGAGCCTTCCCGTCACCAAACCCGCTGGCGGCACGCAAAGCCATCCGCACCACCTGGATGTTTGGAAGAGTGGGAGGCAGAGGACGGCAGACTGAGGTACGTTTAAAAACACCGAGCTTTAATACAGTTAAACACATACACGCCAAGAACTCGCAAAATACCTTCACCATTCACGCTTTAGCTTCTTGCTTAACTTCTCACCAATGTACTAGTTCTTTGGCAACGGAGAGCCCTGCATTAAACAACAAAAATGACAGTTTGCTCATTCGTAGGTATCTGATATTACCAACGACGTCAAGACAAGGTCAGAAGGTGAAAAGCACTAACACAGTCTCCCAGAGGAGCCTCTCAGGTGGGATCAAGCCCTCGGGTGCTGCTCAGGCGGGTTTTCCAAGAGGCCCACGGAGCTGCTCACGATGCCGGCAGCGGATGGAGTCACCCACAACTCCCCGCTCTAAACCGAGCCGGCACAGGCACACGACTCCACGTTCTCCACATTCAGAAGTTGCATTCATGTGGAAAGCTGGTGCCTCACAGCATGCGGCAAGGAAATGGGACTGCAGAAGGGGCCGATACATTCAATTTAATCTATTTTGGTAACAATAACGGCAAAGCCAGGAGGACAGACGCTTCGAGGAAGGCCAGCCACCCAGCAGCGCGCCCAGGGCCTCCTGCCACCCCGTACAACTCCTCCTGAAGACAGAGCTGCAATGATTTCACTGCCACTGCTGCCGCAGAGAACAAGTTAATCTAAGGATGCCTTTCACGTTCTGCAGCCGCATCCCAAGACGCCTCGCACAATGCCAGACCGTTAACCAAAGCGACAAACCTCTGTTGTGCCCTAGCACTGACCAGTAGCAGCTTCCACCTCGCCAAGGCCGTAACAGCGCCAAGTAAGAGGAGAACAGCAGATCAACACCGAGCTGGGAAGCACTTCCAGCATCAGCGCATCCCGCAGCCCAGTTCCCGGCCGGCACAGCCCCGCGCTGTCCCACTGGACATGCTATGCTGCAGCAAAGAGCCGAGCAGAAGCATTTGGAGAATCCCTCCGGCATGACCACGCCAACGTTAAATCACCAAGATTATGAAGGCAAGGTCAGGGAGCCTTCTGTTGCAGATAGGGAAGGTTATTCCATCTGGAGTCGGACAAGGACCAGACATCTGGTTAGGAAGAGGTTAAGGCTGCTTCAGCCTGCAATCTGATAAATGGCTCTGCAGAAAGCAGGTTCTCTCACTTTGAGATATGATGTCACTAACCTTTATTGATCCACAATCAGAGAACTTTGCTTATCTCTCTCCTGTGATATGCTGCCCTCCTGTACTCAACTAGTGTTTAATACACTGCTGGGCATCTTCCACTCTTTATAGCTCACACCACACCTCCGCTCGGCCGCCGGGGACAATATCTTACAGGCTGCGCCAGCCCAGCCAACTCGAGGGATAAGACACAGGAGTGCGTCCCCCCTCCCCACCACCTCCTGCGCTGGGAACCTGCATTTCAGAGAAATACCGTACACCTATTCTGGAACACCTCATGAAAAGAGGGGTCAGACAGTGTAGATGTGGTCCAACACGCTCTTACAGCCTCGTGTATGGTCACGGTTCTTGTCTGACCCCGAGGTGAGCACGTGCCCTGTGTGAAGTTACTGTTCCTGCGGGAGCATTTATTTTTACCTCACTTTTACTATTTTACAAAAAAGACACTTTGCTTTTAGCCTCAACTTCCTTTTTAATATTTGAGGTGAAACACAAAGTTAGGCGACTAATACAAGAACTATAAATTCGCCATTTATTCCTACATGGCAGCAGAGCATTTGCTGTAAGACCATATGTACAAATCCAGTGCTTTGTTTCAAATGTACTGGTGACGCTGGAAAACGGCTGAGTAGCCAGGCAGCAAAACCTGTAAATTAAACAATTAGCTCAGCCATGCGTAGAGACGACCGGAGAGGAGCTTCAGAGAGTCTCAACGCTGGCAGGCAATCCTATACGCTGTTTTTCTGCTAGATAATACACAAAGAAGTTGCCTATGAACTACTCGAGTTTTTAATTAGCCGTACCCTTGCAGGAGGAAAGGCTGTGCCTCCGTGGGGACAGAGCCACGAGAAGATCCCTCCGCACGGCACGCAGCTGGGGCGGGAAGGGCCACAACTGAAGTGACGCTCGCTTACGCTGCAAGGCAGCTCTCACGCACGCCGGTGCCGCTGGCCACCCCTGAAGCCAAGAGACTACACAGGCTGAAAACCGTACTGAGGTACTGGGGAGGTGGAGTAAAGCATCTCCAGATTCATTTTGAAGGCTATGCGAACCTTTCTGTTTCAACGGATAATCGGTCTTGAAAAGCTTTGAAGAAGAAGAGACAGAGTGGGAAGTTTTCTCATGTACAGGTAATTGTTATAAAATAGCGGTGACCTATTTTACGCATTATCCACCAAGCCAAAAAAATGCACTCTTGTATCACCGCAGGACAAGTTTCAGGTCAGGAGGCAAGGTCTTCCCTCTGTTAACTGCGACGGAAAGGCACTGGCACAGGCAGCCTGCTGCAAGATCGTCAGGACAGGCAGCTGTGGTCTCAGCAACCTCCCTCTCCTGGTACAGCAAGAGTCCCCTTCTCTGACTCTATAAATGTGCAGACGGGTCAGAGAAGAAGAAAGTTAGGAAGAAATATCCACTTTGCACAGGCCAAATTACTACAAATTACTGTTCTGATGCATTCTAGTGATTCTTATAGTTTCAGACGTGCGCTGAACTTTCTTTTTTTAATTAAAGGTCTTCTGAACCACGTGCTTCTTAAAATAGTAAATTACATCCTTCCACAATTTGTGGAAATAAGTTAGGACCGCTGTCTGAATTACCAACCTGGGCAGAGAACATAAAAATCCCAAACTTAGGCTTCCTGCAATCAAGAGACATTTGAATTAAAGGTTTTGGACTGCGACCCATTAATACTCCTGCTCAGTCGTTCAGTTCACGTACAGAGTGCTAAATAATTCTGGATCCAGAGAAGGAGAAACGCAAGGGCCGGTGGCCGAGTCATGCTGTGCCTGACAGCTGGAGAGAAATCACCACCGACCCACCAGAAATACGCTTCGGCTGGTCCTGCTCGTAAAAGCAAACCTGGACAGACGCAGCGATGCTGCTAATAAATGGCCTTCATCCCGGTGCCGCCTCTCCCTGTCAAGCGCCATGCACTATTTATGATGGAAGTCACCCCGGGTGACTCCCCGCTCCGCTGAGAGCTGCAGACAGCAGCTCTAGCCAGCAGCAACGTGCAGAAAAAACCAAGCTGAATCCCCGGTCTGTTATCTGCACCAGCTAAAACGAGCGAGGAATTATCTGCCATCCACAAAGTTTCACAAATGCTTTGGTCCAACCCTGGACCGCGGGACCCCAAGCTGCGGCCGGGAGGGAGCACAGCAAACTGGGTCCCCATGAAGCAGCAGGAGGTCGGGGAGATGCTCCTGGAGCTGCACCGGGTTAGGGAGACGCTCCTGGAGCTGCACCGCATGGGGTCTGCTGGCCCGGGCACAGGTCCCCAGGAGCAGGTCCCCAGGGCCATGCCCAGCCTGGACGTCATGCAGGGTCTTCCCTGGGCACCGGCACCTTTCAGCCACACCACCCTGCACCCCGGGACCAGGGCTCAGCACCGCAGAGGCAGGCCTGCCATGCACTACCTTCAATTACATCACGCGGTCACCTTACAGCAATTACCTCGGCACTTGGGGTGCCGAAATGCTCTTTCCTGCACTGACCACAACAGCAAGAGTCAGCAGCGCGTCAGCACCAGAGAACCCCTGCGCTGCTTCAGGCCACCCACTACGGAGGTAACTGAGCGCACACAAGCTGCTGAAACAAAGTTCGCATCTTCAGCTGGAGACAGAGCAAAAAAAACCCCAAGCGAGCCCTGAACACTTATTTAGAAACAGTGGAGAAACCTTGTTCCAACCTGCCCTTGCCTCGGGCATCAGCATCATCAGGTGCGAACAGGATTCAAATATCTCAAATAATACACAAAGGATTGAGTCAGCTTCCACCTTTCTAATATCTTCTTTTTTGAGGATCTGGTCAACACTGAAGATCTTCTTCAGTTTTCCCACCGCCGCTGTTTCAGTAATGCTGACACCTCTTCTAACCAGGGGAGGCAACCCAGTGCCCGAGAGGCTGCTCACAGAATCACAGAATAGTAGGGGTTGGAAGGGACCTCTGTGGGTCACACAGTCCAACCCCCCTGCCGAAGCAGGGTCACCTACAGCAAGCTGCACAGGACCTTGTCCAGGCGGGTCTTGAATATCTCCAGAGAAGGAGACTCCACAACCTCCCTGGGCAGCCTGGGCCAGGGCTCCGTCACCCTCAGAGGGAAGAAGTTCTTCCTCATGTTCAGACGGAACTTCCTGTGCCTCAGTTTGTGCCCGTTGCCCCTTGTCCTGTCACTGGGCACCACTGAAAAGAGCTCCTCTTCACCTCCACCATCGCTGCTCGCACCACGCACCGAGGTACCAGAAGTTTAAAGCAAGCACTCAGACAGTTTTGACTGCTCAGATGCTTCCTCGACGAAAAAGCTTTTGGTGTAAATATATCCTGCTGCAGCTCAGCATCTCCACTCCATTACGGGTGGACCATGAGACTCAGCAAATCCCTGCCAAAACAGCAGTACTTGGAACAGTTACAACTTTTAATGTACATCCTATACGATAACTTCACAACATCAGGGAAAATACAATTCAGTACAGCTAGCACAGAGGTGGCTAGATAAATAACTTCATTTCTGGAGGATACATCTTTTAGACGTAAGCATGTTCCAGGGCAGTCTGAAGGAGCCGTCTCGTACCAGTCTCAGCTACTAATTCCTACCAAGGTATTTCTGGAAACTGCATCTTCCTCCAAACCGACGCTGCAGGATGCCCAGCAGAAGAGACGTCACCACCCAGAGCACGCTGCACCAGCTCAGGATAAAAAAAAATTGTAATACTATGGGCACATCTTTACCTGCCTAGCAGTTCTGTAACAGCGAGTACCTTTGCTCCACTGGATTTAACAAACTGGGGAAATTCTTTTTTTAAAGCCCTTCACCACAGTATCACTCTGCCACCAATTTCACCAGATCAGGGCCCTCTGCTCCAGCCACCGGGCCACTCCGTAGGTGAATTCCAGGGAATATCCCTGCTTCAAGCCCTGCAAACCCAGCTCCCCACCTGAATCCAAGCCTGAACTTGACCAAAGTGGCTGACAGAACCCCCCCGACTGACAACGCCGCTCTGCGTGTCGGGGTGATTCGGCAAGAGCCTGGGCTCTGCCCCAAGAGGCAGAGCAGGAAGGGGAGGGCTTTTTCTTTTCTTTATTTAAAAAGTGCTGCTGGAGGTAGAAACACATGAAAGTCTGTGTAGGACAAGGGAAGGAATTATCCCTCCCATTGATTTTCGCTCTGGGGTATTAGAAAGAACACAGCATTTATCTGGAGATTTCTTCCCAAAGCTAACCACGGACTTTCAAACGTAAATGAGACTTGAAAGGGGCTTATCGGGCCCGGATCTGCTGAAACCCCACGGGAGTGGGAGCCCCGGCGGGAGCTCTCTGATCCATCGTCCCTCTCGGAGAGCTGAAAGCCCGGCTCTCCTCCCCAGCCTCCAGCGGGAAGCCGAGGGGCTCAGCCCAGGGAAGGCAGCGGGGCTCCCCGCATCCCTCCTCTGCCAGCAAACGTCCCTTCAGACCTGCCCGCTTCTGCCGCAGCGACCCCCGAGTCCCCTTCCACGACCCCGATGGCACCGGGCCGTGACATGACAGCATCGGGACATGGCGGCATCGGTACGTCCCAGCGTTGGCTGCCCTGCACCGTGGCAGGCACTCAGAGGGCCGGGGGCAGAGCATCCCAGCTACGGCTGGACACGGCCTGGAGACACGGGCTCGCTGCCCCTCTCGACCACCTCCGTCCTCCAGCAGCCAATGCTACACCCCGAGAACTGCGGCAGGATAAACCCTGACCTGGAGAAACCCCCCCTGCACCATTCCCAAACACCGTCCCGGTGCCCCAAAAGCCGTCCCCGGAGCGAGCCCCTCCGCCCCGCGCGGGCTCTGCCTGCCACGCCGCAGCCCGGCTCGCTGGGAAAAATCTCCGAGGCCTCGTCTCCCGGCCGCTGTCTTTCCCAGGTAGCTGGGAGGTTGTAATTGGTGAGGCAGGAGATTAGAAATATCGGCAGCCTCTAAGTAAGACTTTAATTTACTGGCAGATCAATAGCGCTAGGGTTATATTGGCAAAGTGTCTACAACTCTATTGACTCACGCAATTCCTCTTATCAATTTATCAGAAATCTGGAAGCCAGAAGATATTGTTTGAAGAAAAAAGGCAGCAGGAGTTTGAACACTTAGCATGGGCTGCCCAATCAGGCGCTCAGCACTAGGCGTTTTACAGCAGATGTATCTACTGCAAAGGAGGCTAATATATGATATGATTAAGAGCTAACTCGCTTCCTCGCATGCCACGCAGCCTTTTCAAGCTGCTTCTCACCTCAGACCTTTGCACCGAGAGCGCTGCGAGGACAGACACAGTCCCACCAGCCCAAACAGAACAAGAAAATCCCCTATTTCGCACCACAGGATCCTCGACTCAGACCCTCCTGCCTGGACCGTACGCAGGATGACTGCAGTTTCCTACGCAATCTTAGCTTTACCAAGTTAAAAACCTACCGCGGCGCTGGGAATCCCCCCTGCTCCCTCACGGCACCGTCAGAAGCCCCTCTCAAAAAGCCGTGGCCAGCATTGACCCCGCAGTAGCTCAAATAGGAGATGGCACTTATGTTGCCTTCAAGAAGGAACGCAGATTAAGCTCTGGGACTCTCTACCAGCAGCGGGTGGGAGTACGTCCCACCCCATCTCCCCGCTGAAGCACTACGGCAGACGAAGCGAGCATGCTGAGACCCCCACCGACCCCCTGCTCCCCCGGCCTCACCCCAACCAGAGGTCACAGGAGCCAGCTCCCCGGAGCGAGGTGGAGCAGCAGCCCCTGCTCCCCGCACATTACGCATCAGAACAGAGCCGGAGCCACCCGAGACCCCCAGGCCTCCTCCTCCTCCTCTCCATCCAGGCCACACGCCAGCCTGGAACAGAGCCAGCCCGGTGCCACAGGGAGAGGAGCTGAGCTGCCTACACTGAACACTCCCGCAGCCACACGAAGGCTGCTAGGGGCTACCCCAGGCTCAGCTCCCTCTTCGAAAGAGACCAACTCAGCTGTCAATAAAAAAAATCTTCCACCTAGATTGGAGACATCCCAACTGCTTCACGGCTCTCCTCTTTTTAAACGCAGATTTGAACTCTTCACCCAGGGTCAGGCAGCCGGAGTCCAGCCCAGCCCCAGCAGGGACCAGGCGCTGGAGGCTGCTCAGCTCCGTTCATGGGCCACCACAGCACCCCCGGCCCCCAGCGGCACAGACCCCGATGTCCCCAGTCCCCAGCGGCACGACACGCGGTGGCCCTGGCCTGCAAGGCGCAGCAAGGCCCCGAAAGGCTGCTGATGCTGTCTGCCTGCAGGACATCCCCCGCTCCGCCCAGGCGTTACTGGGGGAGATGGTGCCAAGGGGAACGCGCGTTTCGAGAGCGCTAACGACTCAGCCTGCCCGTCCGCACTGTAACTTAGCTGGGAGGTCCCAAGCAGAAGTCAAAGAAAACCACGTGCGAGTCCTACCCTGGAGGATCTTCCACTGCAGGCTTCGCAGTAGGTTCTCAAGGCCAAGTTAAAACAAGACCACCGCAGCCCAGAGCATGAATTCAACACTTCCAGCCAACGCTTATAAAGACACCATCTCCCGGACCACTGATGTTCAAAGCTGCTGCTCAGGGGAGCGCATCACCTGCTCCTCTGGGGAGGAGTTTGAGACGTTCAGCTGCTCACTAAGGGAAACAGAAATTTTTCCCAATATCCAATCTAAACCTCCCCTGACGCAACTTGAGGCACCTCCCCAGGCAAAGCCCAGTGTCCTCTGGAGCCCACAGCGAGGACGCAGCCCCACGAGCAACCCTGACCCCGGCGTGGGGCATGCTGACGGGCGTCCCCCCGGTACGGCTGCCATCGGCTGCCAGAGCCTGCATCCAAACCAAGCAGTTCGAGGAAGTCCTGAATCCAAACCAAGCACTCTGAGAAGTCTTGAGCAAGCCACCCAGAGAGATCACAGAAGGGAAAGCTGGCAGGGGGAGGAGCGGTGGGGAGCACAAGTGAACTCTGGAATAGACACCTCCAGTGTTCATTACAGATGCTCAGAGGGGCAAAATCTCTCTCTGAACCTTTAAGGGAAAAATATGTCTATGATCTGGATTAAAGGATGCCTTCTCCATCACTGTGGAAGCCCCCTGAGGCCATGGGACACCCAGCAACCCCCACCCGGCACTCGGCACATCTCAGCTCACAAACCACCACCGGCATCAGCAGCCCACGCGGTGCCATGCTGCAGTCACACCACAGAATCACAGAATAGTAGGGGTTGGAAGGGACCTCTGTGGGTCACCCAGCCCAACCCCCTGCCCAAGCAGGGTCACCCACAGCAGGCTGCACAGCACCGCGTCCAGGTGGGGCTTGAATATCTCCAGAGAAGGAGACTCCACAACCTCCCTGGGCAGCCTGGGCCAGGGCTCCGTCACCCTCAGAGGGAAGAAGTTCTTCCTCGGGTTCAGCTGGAGCTTCCTCTGCTTCAGTTTGTGCCCATTGCCCCTTGTCCTGTCACTGGGCACCACTGAACAGAGTCTGGCCCCCAAGCCAGCTCCTCTCCCAAACCCTGAGGAGCAGAGACCTCCAGTGAAAACTTGCTGCTTCTTTCATTCCTGATCCAAAACACGTCCAGGCAGGGTCCCTCGAGCACCAAAGCCGGCACTGGGGAAGGACGGAGGCGCGCGGCTGGGCCGGTGGGAGAGCAGGGGGCCGGGCTCCTTCTGCGTTGCCCCAGCCCCCTCCCAGCAAACCCTGCCTGACGCAGGCAGCTGCCTGTGGGACAGGGGAGGCTGCCGGCTCCCTGTTGCCCACGAAGGCCCCATCCCATGCAAATCCTCCCACAGGAGGGCCGTCTCCCACGCAGAAAAGTCTAGAAGCAGCAAGGCAGGGCAGGGGCAGGGGAAGGCACCTGCCTCTCAAACCCCACTGTGAACAGCAGCGGCGACTTGCCACAGTGGATCAGCTTTAGAAAACCACCCATGACAAGTGTGGTGGGAGAGTTTCATACACCAGGAATAATTGCCTCTCCCGGAGCTTTAATCATCGGGGTTGCTATGAGAAACTGACTTTTCTCCCCTCGGATTAATCAAAACCATGTTATTCAGCGTGGCAGCAGGACAGGCCTGCAATTCCACGTCCCTTTGTCTTGCGGGATGTGAAACGGAAGAGCAAAAGTAAGAGCGGGGGAAAAACACATCTCCCAGGTCTAAAATCCAACAGCGACCAACACTGCTTGGTACGAGACGAGGTTTCTTCAACTCAGAGGGGCAATGGAGCAGGAAACTGAAATAAAGTACTCCCAAACTCTCTCCATTTCACCAGCCATCAGGCGATAGCGAAAACATGCAGCGATCAGGGCTCCAGAAGCTGGTAAATCCTCTTGACCAGCTCACTACCACTGCTAGCAGCTTTCACACCAGGATGGGGACCTCGACACTAACCTGGGCACACCCCCTCTTCCAGCTGGATGCGATGCTGCAGCCGGTCCTCCGTTCCATCTCCGATTCACTCCTCCACCATCACGCTACAGGGCACCAACGCTCTAAATCTAAGCAAGGTGGAGTGGGGTGACGAGAGTCAATCCAGGGGCAAAGGGTTACCAGTTTCCACTTGGGACTTGCCAGTCCCCAGCCTCAGACTTTGTTTCCTTCCCATGAGCCAAGCGGTACTTTGATGTCTCTCTCATATTCCATTTAAGGCATTTTATTGCCCAAAGAACTTGCAAGCTAAGCAGCGCACAAGCACAAGATATGGAAGCAAATAAAGGTAAGAGCCCAAAACACAACCTTTTGAAGTACCTGGCACAAGGGGAGCAGAGCCCCCCTGCCCCGAACGCTTGCTGGCCCTTCAGACGAGCACTGCTCTTGCTTGGGACAGTCAGTCCCCACCTCAAGCCACTCCAAAGGACCTGTACGCAGGCTCCGGGCACATGGAGCCCATGGAGCCCAACCCCGGGGCCCGGAGGGAGGGCTGCGCGGTGCAGCTCCCTTCCTCCACGCAGGGCGAGCAGCGGGAGCCGTCGCAGGAATCGGCAGCTGCCGCAGGCTCAGGCTCCTCTGCTCTGCCCCCGCAGCCGAGAAGCCACAGCCCTACATTGCCCTACCTTCCCGGGTACAGACAAAAGCTTCAGAGACAGAGAAGAAAAGTTCTGACTCAGTCACTGCGAAAAAGCCTTGGCTCCAGGGCAGAAAGGAGGAAGGGTGGGACAGGCACGCAGAGCTGCGATAGTGCGAGACGCTCGCAGAACTGCCCGGGCTCCTACGGCTGCCGGGAAGCGCAGCGCGGGCTTCGCAGCGGCACTCCTCCCGCTGCAGCCCCTGCCTTCGGCCTCTGCCCGGCAGTTATCCAACCTGTAACTCGCGCAGCTCCGGGAAAAGCAAACACCTGCAGGGGCCACAAAAATAAGACGGAATGAAAGATCAAACCGAGTAAAATCCTTGAGCCCTACCAAGGACACAAAGACGCCGTTCCCAGGAGAAGAGGAAATGCCTGCCTTCCCCTCCACAAAAGCAAAAAT
This sequence comes from Opisthocomus hoazin, assembly GCF_030867145.1. NCBI lineage: Eukaryota > Metazoa > Chordata > Aves > Opisthocomiformes > Opisthocomidae > Opisthocomus > Opisthocomus hoazin. The sequence continues at coordinate 3,662,081 of NC_134425.1, read as the reverse complement.
CAAACTCCCAGCTCATGTCAAAGGCCAGCAATTCCCACTCCATCCTTGTCACGTCCAGGTCACCAGACGGGCCCTCAGAGTCTCTCGTCTGGCGAGAACCATTCATCTGACTGCATCTAACGCCCTCCATCTCGCCATTAGAAAGCAAACACTCGTCATTTCCAGGACATAAAAAGTCGGTTTGGTTCTCCTCCTCCACGCAGCAGCAACTACCAGAACCAGACAGGAAACTGCTCCCCCGGACACCCAACGCACCCAGCTACGGCGAGCATCTCGACCAGCTCCTGAAGGCACACGGAACAGACAGCGTTCCCCTGAGGTGCGCCGTGGTCTCCAGCCAGTTCGTGCAACGGGGCCCGAAATCCCCACAGGGAACCCAGAGCAGAGCCCGTCTCCCGCCCAGCGCCCGGTGACCGTCCTCCCCGTGCCTTGGCATCACCCTCGGCGCAGGTCAGACACCCGAAATGGGGGAGAATAAAGACGTTTTGCTAAAGCTCCAGGAAGCAAAGAGGGAAAAAAAAAAAAAAAAAGCTAATTAACTCGGCAGCGAGTTGTTAGTATTTGCATATAAATGCAGCCACAAATCATTACCAACAAGCCAGGACAAGCCAGGCCCATTAGCGCAGGCAGCCCCAGCCCGGCCGGCCGCTCGGTGGGTCACGGAGGGGAGGCAGGCTGCCAGCCGCTCCCGGGGGAGCGCGGCGGAAAGGGGCCTTATCGCCGCCAACACTCCCACTCCAGCAGCAACAGAAGCCACGGGGATAAGGTTTCTTTCCATATAAAACAAAGGAACGGGATAAATCCTCCGGTCCCGCTCAAGAGTTGGCAAGAGAAAGCCCAGAGTGGTGACTCCCCACTGCGGCAGCCATGCTGGTCCTCCTCGCCCGGGACGAAGGCCAGCGGCTGGGGGACCCCCAGCCTCGCAGCAGCGATGCCCCACTGGGTACCAGGGGGTCGCAGCGGCCGCCCGGCACCCACCACCCACCAACACGCCACGGGTGAAGCGCCTGGCTCAGGTCTGCCTGGCTCAGGTCTGCCGGGTCCAAGCGCCGCAGCCCCGTCGCCAGTGGAAGAGGCGAGCGTGTCGGAGAGCCGGGAGACGCGGAGGTCCAACTCCTTGAGACACCGCGCAGCCGCGGGAGCCTTCACCTCGGAGCTCTTCCTCCAGGGAGCACACAAGGGGCCGCACGCATCCCAAATCACACACCCAACGCGCCAAAAGAATGTGCCCAGAAGCCAGCAATGGTAAAAATGGCCTGAACGGAACAAAATCCAGGTTCAACAAGTTCGCCCTTCCAAAAAACCACAACTGGAGCAGCTTGCTTTATCACGCCGTATTTCATCTGAGCTTGCCTCCCTGCTGCTGAGATTTTTGGCACTTTCGCCGGCGTCAGCAGAGGCCGCAGATGCGCTCGGCAGCGCAGCCCAGCCGGCCCCGGCCCTCCCCAGCAAAGACCGGGACGGAATCGGATCTCTCCGCGTTTGCACACTTTGCAGTTGCCTGATGAGTCACTTCTTACCACAGAGAAGAGGGCTCAGTATTACACAAAAATTTACTGGTTTTCCTCTCACAAAAAGCCCAAATCTGCAACTCCACTGTTTCGGGGTTCTGCTTATTTCCTCCCCTCCCTGCCTGGCATCTTAGGATTTAAGAGAAAACTCCAGCAATTACCAGCTTACATCAAGGCTTTAAACAAAAAAAAAAAAAATCCACTTTCTAATTTTAAACAGGAAACTCTCCCTGGCAAGATCCCAAGAACCCTTCCACGGCGACTTTTATCAAATGCAAGTTCCTCGTCACTGCAACGCTGCGCGCAGCCCGGCAGCAAGCAACGCGACGCAGCCCTGACGCCACGGACCGTCCCGGGGCTGCCCGCGTCCCCCGCCACCAGAGCCGGGCAGCCCCGCTGCGGCTGGGAAACGCTCCTCACACTGCACCCAGGCAGGCATTTTCAGAGCGGTATTAGCAGTACATTACCTCCTCCTCTGCAGTGAGCCAGCGCGCCTGGTTGCTGAGCGAGGCCGCAGCATGACACATCTAAACAGGAGCCAAGTTTGAGCGATCAAGGGAGACAGAAAGTATGAGCTTCCCCACCACAACAGATAACATGCACCTACACGGTTTTGAAAGCGTAATAAAGCTGAAATAGTCTCGATTTTTTTTCCCCCTAAATGAACAGTTTCAGACCAGATATTATCAAAGGAATCACCACAGCTTCTAACAGCAATGCCCCTTCTCGTGTCCTGCATCATCCGATTCAGAAGCCGTCCTCCTCGTTCAAGCTCTCAAGCATCTGTTGGCAGGAGTAATCGCTTCTATTTGTCCTGACTTGGAAGCTGGTTGTTAAGCTCACATTTGCACTCTGAGTGTGAAGTGTTTCTTCACTGATGGCCTTGTACAGACTAAACCACTCAGTTTGTAAAAACAATCAGAATTTGGGCGCTTTATACCGGTACCGCTCTTTTACCAGCAACACCAGGAAAACGGGCACCCGTACAAAGATGTCCGTAAGTGTTGGAGGACAAGGCTGAAGCGATGGGAACCTGAGCTAAAGGCTGTACCGATGCAGCTAAATCACTATAGCAACTGATGGAGGTAACCGAGTGCGACGCCCTGCCAGGACAACCGGCGCCGGCCGAGGGAGGAGGTGACACAGCACCGGACCCCAGCAAGCGTGCCCGCGCGACGGAGCCGGAGCACCTCATCCCCATCCGCAATGTTTCAGCGGACCTGGCAAAGTTTCCTCGCTTGGGCCGGCCTTATCACACAAATTCAGCTTTGAGTCGATTAAAAACCAACCCTTCGTTACGGACAGGGGAGCAGGGGCAGCGGTCCCGAGGGTCTCGCTGGCACTGCCATGTTGGCACAGGCGGTGAGGAACGGGGCTCAGCGTGCGGCACGGCACCGGGGCCACGAAGCCAGCGGCTCGGCACGCAGCCAGCGCCTCGAGCAGAGCCCCCGCCGCCCTCGGCGCTCAGACGTGGATATACAGACCGAGCGTACCTTGCTGCAGAGCCTGAACACGCTTGACTTACAACACGAATACTACGCAAACACAGCTGACATCCAGGAGCAAAACCCAACCCCAGTACAACCTGCCATCAGGGAAAAGCACGGTGCGCGTGCCCAGGCGGCCCTCCCCTTCCCAGCGCAGCTCCCCTCCATCCCCTCCATTACCGCCAGCTACATTCCAGACCTTCACAACATCAGCAGAGACATCAAAGAGACTGCTTCTAAATGTTATTATGCAATTGCTTAAATAAAAACAAAATTAGTTTTAAAACCTGCAGCAAATATTTGGTTTAGAACTGCAAAGAACACTGAACAGAAGACAGGAGAGAGGAGATGGAGACACTCGGGGCTACGCATGAAGCTCTTGGAGAACGGGAGACAGCTCCTTCAGAATAACGTCGGCCAGTGCCGCTGCAGAGGACCAAGGGGAAGCACAGATATTTCTTTCTTTGTTTTAGCAGGTGATAACACAAACAGAAGCAATCCAAGCTCAACAGTCGCTCCGTGTGCCTGCCCTGGCAGGGGCGGGAGGTTCGGTGGTGGAACTCACCCGGGCACCAAACCCGCGGCAGCGGCTGGAGCCAGGCAGGTGCAGCACGCAGACCCGGGCTCCAAACTGCCCCGGCAGCCCTCGGGCAGAGTTTAGTGATTCCCACCTCTGGCTCCGAGCAGAAGTGCCAGCTCCCCGTGCTGGGGCTCCCGAACGGAGGAGGACACTGGGCAGGAGCCCCGGGCGCTGCGGGGACCAGCTCCTCCTTCCACAGCGGGACAGGGGAGCTGCTGCACGGCCAGCGCTGGAAGGCTGTGTGGGGATCCTCTGAGTTTAACCACACTGTCCTCCCAAAGGGAGGAGGGAAAAAATACAAATTAAACCAAAACAAAAATCACTAAGAGCAGTGCCTTCCCTACAGCAGCCCTACACCGAAGGGACACTCAGGCCCCAACTCAACGCATGCTTTTCGCTGGCCTGTAGCAAAGCGCGCAGTCCCCCTGCCATCGCGCCAGCCGAAGGGCTCACTGCCGCCTCTGTGACCCCCCGCTCCGCGTCCGCACGGTCAGTTCTGCAGCCACGCACCCCATCACACGGTTGTTTCATATCAAAGGGAAGCTGGCAAAAACAACCAAAAAACCCCAGATTTTGAGGAAGGGGTTTTTTTTCCCCCCTCCTTTGGCAGAGTTTTTCTAGCTTGGGTCCCTTCCCTAAACCATTTCCCCATGCCGCTGCACCAAAGCTCTGTGCCAGCAAAAAGAAAAAGCATCCAATGCAAGATTGCCCTTAGCAGCAGCGTCGGCTTCAGACACACACAAAACGACGGCCTCTGCAACACCCTTCTTGCTTCTGCCTCCTCGTACCCCTGCACGGCACCGCAGGCAGGGCTGCACCCGCCGCAAGATCTGTTTGCCAAGAGCCCGTCTGCGCGGGTAAACAACAGAAATCCAACGTACAGGGTGCAAATGCAGCACCAGTCCCTCGCCGCGGTGTAAACCTGCGTGTGGACGTTGTTTTGGTTCGAAACCAACCAGCTTTGGTACAGCTTGTAACTGTTTCCAATTCAATTAAGCCAAACTAAAATAAACCATTCTTGAACTGAAAATACGGTCCAGAGGGCATTCTAATGTGTCAGCAAATCCTTTGAAAATATAATAATAAATCAATGCAAACTTTTCTAAGTAGGAAGCGTTGCTAGTGAGCAGAGGGTATTTGTTACGAAAATCTCTGAAACAGTCAGAATTAGAAACCGAGCACAGATTTTTTACAAGACACTTTGCGGAGCCGAACTGCACTGTTTACTTAAGACAGTTAAAAGGATATCACCAGCGTGAAATGAAGTCAACTTCAAAGCCACACAGTCTCAAGTCCCAAACATGCCACAGCAACCTCATTTTAGGAAAACACACGCTCTATTTTTGTTCAGCGCTTCTCTTCCTCTGCCGTGCAGGAGGCTCATACAAGGAAGACAGAACCTTAAAAAATAAAAACAACAAAACCAAAAAAACTTCTACACTCGGCACACAATGAAAACATTAAAGAACAAACCCTCTGTCCTTTCTGCTGCAGTATCCACAGCAGCTCTTTCGACCAAACGAAGCCTGATTTTATCATTATGTCCTTCTGTGAACGATCTGCACCATGAGCCTCCCAGTCCTCTTGCATTCCCAGTCGTCAGGAAGGCAGGAGCAGCCCCCGAAAGCAGTTACAAACATCACCTTTGCAGCCAAAAACCGCCCTGGGATCCCCAGGCTGTATCGGCCCCGTCCTCCGAAGGTGGAACAGCAGCGGGAGGAAGGCTGCTCCTGCCCCCGTCGCACCCCTCCCTTGCCCGTTCTGCCCTCCCAGGGATGACCCCGGGCCCCCGGCCTCCCCTCCTCTCCCGAGAGCCGTCGGGGCTCGGCACAGCTCAGAGCATCGCTCGGTACCACTGCCAGGGGCTGGACTGTTCGACACCCAGAGAACAGCAACCACAAGGAGAGTGGGAGTCTTAACGAAGGTAAATTAATAGAGAGGTTGAGAAAGCACCTGTTCCTGCTCCATAATCCAGCAAGGCCTCCAACAGACACAGAAACAGCTTTTAATACCCCCAATATTTTGAACGGGGAAAACTGTGACAAAAATACCACGTCTCACCACTTGGCACGTTACGTGTGAACGGACGGCTGCGGCTTTTTTTGTTTCCCCATCTTTTAAATTTTAAAATGCAGAAGACCCACTGGGCCAAATCAGTAGTAAAAAACCTGAAGCTCTGACACCTCTCCAGCCACATTCTCCTTGGCCCAGTGCTGGAGAACTTCAGCGAGGGGACCCGACCCCCACGACCCACCCACAGAGCCCCCGGCAGCAGCGCACCAGCAGCCCCCCACATGGCTCCCACCACCCTCACCAGCTCCAGCTGAAGGACGCACGGCACGAGCTCAGTAGCAGACAAGAGCTTTCCTCCCAAACATCCTGCCCGCCACTTCGTTTCTATTCAGGGGGCACCTCAACCTCTGAAGGTCCAAATCCTCCGCCAAGCTCTCGAGGCACCCAGCTCCTCCCGCACGGGCCAAGGCGGGCAGCATGGAGGGAGCTGGCTCGCCCGTGCTCTTTGCTTTCCACACGAAACCACACTTGGGTATTCCACGTTTGGCTGCAGCGTTCAGTAGACGGCCACCACACTGTCCCTGCCTTGGCACACCAGAAGAGGCCCAGCCGAGCTTTCGACAGTGGATGGAGCTCAGCAGACAGCTCTGTCACACTGAAGACCAGTGACAGGGACACCAAGTAATCCACAGTCTCTGGAGGATGGCCAGTGCTTCTTGCCAAATCTCATCAAAAGCATCTTGCTAATCATTGCTATTTCACGGGCTCCACACTGAGAAGCAAGAAGGGGCTGAGAAAAAGATGGCTGAAGGAAGAAAAACCAGAGTCCTGACATCCAGCTCCTGCCTGAAGAAACCAACGTTTCACAGCCCCGCGGCCACTCAGACTACACGGAAGGAAATTTCACCTCCAAAGAGCACCTATCACTTCAGAGACTCCAAGCGATGCTACTCACAGAGGCATCGATGGTTGGTTGGACACTTCCAGTCTCACTGCCAACAGCAGAAGGACCTTGCAGGGAGCTTCTGGCAGCCAGGTCTGCAGCCTCGGGCACAGCTGGGAGGTTTCAAGCGAGGAGAAGCCGGTTGTGCCACCGCAGCCAGCTGTGTTAGGCTGACCCCAGCCAGCCAGCGCTGCGCAGAGCAGAGCCTGACCCTCCACAGCAAGCTTTGAGCAATCCCCCGGGCGCTTCCAGAGCTGGGCTCAGTTGCTCCATCATCTGCACTTCCAGGTAAAACTGCTGCAAGCCTGCCATGAAGGGAGCTTTGCACCCAGGGCTGCGCTGGCACCAGACCCACCACCCGGGGAATTTGCAGGATCTCACGCAAACCTCCAGGACTTCCACACCGCTCAAAACACAGGGGAAACAGTGGAGAGGCTGCTTAAAATAAGGCAACCAAGGAAAAAAATCTGTGGCAGCTCCTTCAGACCGATGCCACTATTGGGCAAGTAACTGGTTTCTTAAACAGAGCGGTGCGAGGTGTTGACCACCCTCCCAGGGCCGGTCACCCCGCGCCAGCACGCAGCACACATCCCACTCCACACACAACAGCGCAGCAAGCAAAGGGCACCGGCTGGCAGCAACGCCTGGGGCAACACCTCCTCTCCCCTCTGCGAGCCATGAAGCATCGCCACAAAAGTCCTCCTGCCAGCTCTCCTCCAGCTCCAGCCTGTCGTGAGGCAGCGCACGCTTCTCTTCCGCCGTCCTTACTCCTTGGCCAACGATGCAGCCCAATCGTTGGCATGCTCCTCCACGTCACCTCTCCCTCTGGCTGTGCTGCAGAACCGACGCGACGCCTACGGGAGCTCATCCTGAGGAACAGGATGGACCTCAAACGTACACCTGCCCGCACCTTCACACGTGGCTCTCCTGAGACTTCAACCCTCAAAGAGCAGAAACCCCAGCCGACACGACCAGGCCTCCTCTGTGCTCCAGAAAGCAGCAAAACCGGGAAGGATGGAAAGATGTTACAAAGCCAAGACCAGCCAGCGGCGTTTCTCCAGTACCAGCGCACAGGTCTCCAGTACGACCCACCAGCCAGAAGCTGGCAAATCCCTCCGGGCAACCCCTCTGCTCGCCAGCTGCCCCCAGCCCACCCGCGTGCCAGGTACCCCCCATCCCCACCCCGCAGCAGGGCTGGCACCCATCACACGTGCTACCCCGGCTCGGACAAGGAGATTCACACCTCCCCTTCTCCCCCACCCTGATAAAGGTCAACAGCAGCAGGACTCTGGGCATCCGCAACGATCCCGCAGCACAAGGCCTGCGACCAACGCGAGTGGGACGTGCGGCAAGGGGGGAGGCAGGGGCACGGGACCCCGCAGCGCCGTCCGGGAGCGCAGTCACGCGCGTAACGCACGGGGACCGCATGATGCTGGGCTCAGCCCTGCCACGTTACCACACGCGCGTTACCCCAGCTGCCCCCCTCCTCTCCGAGGTGCCCAAACAAAATCCCCCGGCGCATGCAAAGCATTGGGAAAACAAGGGAGGCCGACAGCGTGAATTCCTTCATCTGCGACGTGGACAGAGGGGGAAAGGACATCCTTCTCCAAGGACTCGGTGCAACCACGGCTGGAGCACCGCAGCCCTGGGTAGGAAGGTGTCTGTGTACCAGAAAGCAGCAGGAACAAAGTGTAACAGCTTGTGAGTTGTCTGGGAAGTGGGGGGTGGGAACTGAGAAAGTAACAAAGAACAAAGTTTAAGGACTTGAGGATGCTCTGGGAATTTCAGATACGTTATGATTTTTCAAAATTAACCCCCACTTCCAGTCTCTGCTGCATACGAACCACGTATGATCACATTTCATACTCCAGCTGAGGCAAACATTTGGTGGCTTGCCCAAAGTCGGCGTCAGAGCTAGAAGAGATCTTCTGACTTCCAAACAAGCTCACAGCGTTAAGCCGCTTTTAACTGTCTCCACGGAAGATGAAAAACAGCAAGAAGAAAGGAATCGGGGAAGGAAGGATGTAAGACTAAAAGGGACAAAATTAACAGGAGAAAATTAAAGAGGAGAAATTTAGGCTCTGACATCTGAAGCAGCTTTCGAGCCTGGATGCTGCAGACCCGTCTCCCGGAGGAAAGGCCAGAGCTCCCCTTCCCCAAAGCCAGCGGTGCAGCACCCCAGGGGACCAGCGCCCACTGGGCGCCTTCAACCCCGGCAGCCGGCCCCAGCGCTGCGCTGGGCACCCGCGGGCCCCTCGGCCCCAACGCCCCCCGCTCCCGGCCCCAGCACCGGAGATGCCGGCTCGACCCCAGCGAGCCGCCGCTGCCCGGCTCCTCGGCGTAGCCGCACGTCAACCCCGCCGGCGCTCGGTCCGCGGCCTGCGCTACGCCTGGCGTTGGACACCAACAAAGCAGAAGGTTAATTGGAAACTCGCAGCCCCGCTGCTGCGCGCTTGTCTCTCCCTCGCCCTCCCTCCTGGCTCTCCTTTCTGTGCAAAGCCTGACATCTACAGTTTGTCTGGCACAGTCCGGGGCTGCGATGGGAACCGCACGCAAGGACAGCGGGGACGTGGTGGCCGGCCGTGCCCAGCTCCTCCGGGCAGCCGGCGGCCCCTCGGCAGGGTTTCGCTCGCTCACACACCAGCAGCCACAACACAAGCTCAGCCCGGCCAGGGGACACGCACCGGGAGCAAAGACCACCCTGGCAACACCGCCCTGGGGTACCGCTGCTCGGCGGGTGCCGAAGCACCAGCAGCCATGGCACAGCACCCAAGCTCACTGCGACCAGCTCCCGCCGCCGCGCGCTGACATCAAAACCGCTGCCGAACGGAGCAAACCTGAGGAGAACCACGGCCTCCAGGCACCACCTCCACACCCGCGCTGCCAGAACTCGCCGCACCCCGGCACTTCAGGGGTGGCCCTTTCTGCTCTGCTTCTGGAGGGGGCCGGGGGTCTGCGCACCAGCTTCTGCGACACAAGAAGTAGGGGCGAAACGCACGAGCCAGTGCGCACGGCCCGAATCGGGGACATCTTCCCACCGCGGGAGCAGCTCTGCTCAGCAGATCCTGCAACTCCCAAACACCGAGACACCGAGCAGCTCCGGGCTCCACGCGCTCCTCTCCGCTCCGTCTTCTGAACCAAGCCCCAGGCCCGGGAGCACGCCTTCCCACCACACGGTATCTCACCAAAAACACCTCGGTGAAGACTTCCCAGAGCCTGCATCATCCCAGACAACGTGCACCTGACGGCAGCTCTCAGCCCAAACAAGACGCACCTGACTGCAACTCAGCTGGCTGCGCCCCTGCACCCCCCCCCCCCGCCTCCCCCTTCTTCACCCAACTCTGTTGTAACCAGGAGGAAAGACCCAAAACCTCCAAGCCCGTCACCAGACGTCACAGACGTGCAGGAAACCCAGCGACCCAACCCAGCGGGATCAAGCACATCATCGCGATGTTACTATCAACACTGGAGTACGTGCTCGGAATCCTGCCGCGAGCATCCGTCGGTTTGCACGAGGCAGCCGCTGGCAGCGTGGCGAAAGGAGGGTTAAAACTCCTGCTACCAAACCAAGCCAACCAGCCATTTTGGAGCCAGGCCACCCACCAGCCAGGGAAGCGCGGCTGCGACCCCGAGGCGGGACGTTGGGGGCTTCGCTACCGGAGCCTCGAGGGGTCGGGAGCAGCTCCCAGAGCGCGTCTGCTACCACCCTCCCCGCGGAGGGACCAACCCTCCGGCAGCCGCGCTGGGGCCATCAAAATAAACCTTCACCAAGAGCTAACGTGCCACAGGCCCTGCAGGCTCCGCTTCCCCAGATACCGGGGTGGGGGCAGGACGGGAGAAAACCTCTTCCCAAAACTGCCACACGCGCATCGCCTGCTCCGGCATCGCCGCCGAGCCAAGGAACCCGCACGGCTCGGCCCTCGGCAGGTTTCAGACCCAAAAGCCCAGGCGCTACAGGGCCAGCACCCTCCTGCTCCCCAGCAACGTGCACCACGCGACTGGAAACACTGGGAAATGTTTGTTTTCTGGGGGTTGGAGTGGGGGGAAGGGAATATGGCTGCTCTGCCGTTTATTAGCAAGAGGCATGTTTGGCACTTGTGACATAATGAAATTACAATCAACAGCGAAGTGTCTTTCTCCCAGCAGCAAACTCAAGGGCGAAGCAGGGTGGCCGCAGCCTGCCCAGCAGCAGGGCTCCTCAGCACCCAGACCACCCCGCTGTCCCCCCACCTCGCCGGGCTCAGCCCCACGCAGCCGGGACCCCCCAGGCCCCTCCTCGGCACCTCCGGGACCCACCCGGCCACCAGCACAGCTCTCCCTTCCCGACACCCCCAACCAAAAAATGATTTCAGCTGGGAATGAACTTTTCCAGTCCGCCTCTGGAAGCGCACACAGCGCACGCCCGGCACGCAACACCACCGCCCTCCGGCCAGCGCTGCTGCCGAGACGGACACCCACCTCCCGCACCGACAGATGGACGTGTCTGTCCGGCGGAGCCGACGAGGGGGCACCGGGAAGCGCTCGCTCCTCGCCGGCACGGTGGGACCCGAGCGAGACCCGCGGCATCTCCGCTGGGATCCCGAGCCCAGCGACAAGGACCGCTGGGATCCCCAACCCAAGGACGAGGGCCGCTGCCGGCAGCGAGGGAAGCTCCACTCATCCACTCTGCGTTTGGTTTTCGTTGGTGTTTTGTTTTTTTTAACTAGCTGGAATTTATCTATTTCTCCAATCCCTGCCTACACACAAACCCAACCTCGGGAGCAAAGCGAAATGCCTGAATCGCAGATCAGAGACAAAGCAGGAGGCGGAACGGGCGGCCCAGCTCCCTCCTGCCCTCACCTCACCCCACGGCGCGAGGCGGTTATATTTAGGTACCGCCACGGTCTGCGGTGCCGCGGCCCCCCTCGGGCACGGCGCAGAATGCAGATTTTCCAGACAACAGACCACAACAGCTCCGTCAAAACCATTAGAGGCTGCGGCGCCCAGGCCTGCGCGCAGATGTTTTGATTCCCACTCTCCTGCCACGCCAGCCCCGTCACGGCCACGCGTTGGACACCCGGCCCGAGCTTCGGCTGGCGAGGGAGGGAGGGAGGGAGGAGGGAAGGGCAGCCCCGCTCCCCACCGGAGGGGTTCCCGTCCCCGTCTCCCCTCGCTGCGTCCCCCCTGGGATGGAGGGGCTGGTCTCCCCCGAGGGCTCCCCGAGGGGCACGGGGGACGCCCCGCCATGAGGAAAGCGAAGCAGCGCGGCAGGGGGCTCCCAGCCGAAGCCCCCACGGTCGGTCGGAAGCGAGCGCGGGACGGGCGCAGCCCCACGAGCGACGCGGGGGTCCCGCACGTGGCCGGGCCGGGGGGAGCAGGCGGGACCCGGCTTTGTTCGGCGCCCACCTCTCCCGCCGAAGCCACACAAAGGCCGAACCTCGGCCGCGCTCCGGCGCAGGGAGCCATGAAACGCTCGGCCTCTCCCCAGCCCGTTCCTCCCGAACCGCACCGACCTCTCCAGCGCAAGCACCCCTCCAGCTCCGGCACCGCGGCAGGGCCGGCGAGCCCCGCCGCCGCCACCAGCGCCTACGAGACAACGGCTGCTGAAAACTCTCCCACCGCAGGCGAGCGGGTCTGACGCCGGCGGGGGAAACGCTCACGCCAGGGAGCCGAGCCCCAGCAGAACGCAGCGCGTGAATAAAGTTGACGTAAAAACCCACCGGTTGTTTTTCAGCTTCTCCACGCAGCGCTTTTTTTTATTGTTATTATTATTATTACTGTTACTTCGGGAAAACGGAAGGCAGCGTTAACGGGGAGGCGAACGCCGCCAGCCGTACGTTCGTCGGGTTGGGATTTACCGATCCCCGCTGAAGCCGTTCGACCGCTGGCCAGGCCCGAAGCAAATCCGCTCCTCGGCGCTGCTCCCGGCCTCCGGCACGACACCGACGGGCACCGGGGCGGGGGGTCACGGCGGAGAGATGAAAGAGGGGCACGCGCCTCGGCTTTTGTCACAGCGGCCGCCGCCGGGCCCCGGTCTGACAGTGGCCACGACAAGGCCAGGCGAAGGTGCCGGGCGCGCGGGGCCACCCGAGCAGCACCTTGGGCTCACTCCTGCGGGAACAAAAGGCAGCGGCGGGGTGGGAGGGAGGGTCCGGGGGGGCTCCCGCAGCCGAAGGCCAGCGGCGAACTTCCCGCCGCCCGCTCCTCCCGAAATGACCGCGTTCAGAAAGAAAGGATGGGCAGGGGGGTGTGTGTGTGTGTGTTCAAAAAAAAAAAATAAAATACAAACACAGCTAAGCAACCTCCGCGTCCAGCGGCGGGGTTTCGCTCCCCTCTAATGTGCCTTTTGTTCGCTTTTGTTCCCGCGGCCTGCGGAGCGGGACCCGGGCGGGAGGGCAGCTCGGGTCCCCGCGGGAGGAGAGCCCTGGGCCGGGGGGCAGAGCGGGACCCCCGGGGCGGGCTCTGCAGGGGGGGACCCGGGACACCCCCCCACACCCCCCGACGGGGCCACAGCCGAGAAACACACACCCCCCCCCCCCCCCCCCCCCCGCCCGAGCCCAGGCTCGCTCCCTAATGAGGGAGCATTACAATCAGCTTGTAATGCTGAATTTTTAATGCCGCCGAGGGCTCCGTTACAGAAGGAAGGGGGACCCGGGAGCGGAGTGCGGCTCCCCCCGGGGTGCAGGTGGCGGGGACACCCCACCCCCCCCCCCCCCCCCCAGCCCCGCACAGCCCCCGCGGGCCGGGAGCGCTGCGGGAGCTCCCCGTGGTGCGCGGAGGGGGCTGCGGGGCCGGGGCTCGGCCGGGAAGCAAAGTTGAGGAGCGCGGTCCCCGCACGCTCTCGCGTCTTCCCCGCACAGGCGGTCTGCGCCGCTCCGGCTGCGCGGTACCCCCGGACTGTAAATCTATAACCGCCGCAATGATTTAGTGATTAAAAACATGATAACATATTGTGTAACTGCAAACCACAGAATCCCTGCCAACTCTCCTCCGAGATACAGGAACAAAAATACAGAAAATGCGTTGCTCGCAGCAGTCTTCCTAAACTCAACGGAAAGATTTTAATAACCATAGTCATAATAATAATTTAAAAAAAAAAAAAAAACCTAGACATCAGAAAAAGGTTGGATACAATGCAAGGCTGCAAAAAATGAAAATTTAAAAGACAGAGTTTTAAATACGATTCTCGCTCTAACAAATTACAATCTAAACATGCCTCGCTTTTTTTCCTCTTTTTAAGTTTGTCGTAACTGGAATAACTGGTCTTGTGTGATGTCTTGCATATTCAAAGTGCTTTGTAATAGGATACGGAGACCAAACCTTATTTGCCTAAACTCAATGGGGTTTATTTTTTTCCCCTCTCCCCCCCCCCCCATTTCTTTTCCTTTTATTTTTACTCCTCCACCCCCCCCCCTTCTTCCCTAACAGGGAGGGGGGGGTAAAAGGAAGCGAGGGCTTTAAGCTGTAAAAAAAATACCTGAAAGGGGAGGCTGCAATTTGTAATATGGCGAGGAAAGCCAAATATTATCTATATATTTCTAAAGGCAGCTGTGGGAGTTTCGGCCTCTAAGCAGCCAACTTGACCCCATTCTCTCTATTCTCTTATTTCCCCCGTCGCAGGATTCCTGCACCTTCCGTCGGGTTCGAACTCAATGTGACCCTAAGGAGGGAGTCACCGAGCCTCCAGAAAATTGCTCCATATTAAACAGGGGCGAGGAGAGGAGAAAGACGGACAGACGGCCGAGGAAGGGACGCGTATATCTTACATATCCGCACAAAGTACAGGGCATACTCGAGCGCAGCTTCGAGCAGAGCTTGGAAGAGAGACAGAACCCTTCTTGGAATTTAAAAAAAAAATTATATATAGATTTAAAAAAAAAAGAGTGGGGGGATGGAGTTGAACAAATACAGAAAAAAGGAACCCCCCCCCCATAACCCCAATTATAAATAATTCACAGTGAGAAACCGGCGTGTGCGTGCTACAGACGGACGCGTCTGTCTCCCCGCAGCCCCCCGCGTCCCCCCCGCAAACACCCGCTCCCCTCCGAGGGCCGGGGCTCGGGAGAGCGCGGAGCTCCTTCCCTCCGCGGCCGAGCAGCACAGTTTATTCAGAGGAATCAATAGGAAAGAGCATTTGCAAATATTTAGATAAGCGCCGTGCGATTCGGCATTAAGTAATTAAAAACTGAAACTGAGAAGCTTGGGGGGGGGCGGCGGGGGGGGGGGGGGTTATTGGCCTACAGTGGCGTTTGCTGCCTTCACCTCTCCCATCCCCCCCCCTCCCCCCCCCCCCCCGCCGCATTCTTCCCCAAACCGAGCCTGCCCGCGGAAAACAAAACTGGGAACCGCTCGGGGCGGCCAGGCCGCTGCGGGGCAGCTCCGGGCGCGGGGCCGGGCCACTTTGCGGCACTTCTTGGCCCCTTTGTTTTTGCAGCGCGTCAGCGGGGCACCCCCGGGGGGAGCCCGCCCGAGCGGAGCGGGGTCCCGGGAGGCGCCGGTTCCGCGGGTCGTGTGTGTGCGTGTGTGTGTCCCCCCCCCCCGCCGCCGCTCGCCGCGCACAAAGCCGGGCGGCAGCGCCGCGCCCGCTCCGCGCCCCGTTCCGCGGCCATGGCCGGCGGGCGGGGCGGGGGCTTCCGCGGGCGCGCAGCGGCCCCCGCGGCGCCGGCACCTGCGCGTCCCCGGCGGCGGCGGCGGCGGCAGCGGCGGGGGCTCCGGGCCGGCGAGCGGCACAAAGTTTTGCTGGGGGATCCGGGGCGGTGGGTGGGAGCGGGCGGGAGGGGGGGCCGGACCAGCCCCATGCAAAGCAGCCCGGGCGCCCCGAGCGAGGAGGAGCCCGAGCGCGGGGGGGACAGGGCAGAAAAGTTGCCACTTACGCGGTCGCTGCTCCGGCGGCGGCGGCGTTTTTAATCCCGGGCGGCGGCGGCGCGGGGGCTACAGATCCCATGCAGGCTGCGGCGGCTGCGGCGGCAGGAGCGAGCTCCGCGGAGGGGCCCGGGGCAGCAGCAGCAGCAGCGGGAGCCGGGGGCAGCAGCCGGAGCCGAGCGGGAGCCGCCGCCGCCGCCGCCGCTGCCCAGCAGCAGCATCGTCGTCGGGGAGTTTGCAGCCCCCCGGAGAGAGGGGGCCGCGGGCGGCGGCAGCAGCAGCAGCGGCGGCGGCGGCGGTCGGGTCGGGGCGGAGCGGCGCGGAGCGGAGCGGGGCGGCGGGGCTGGCGGTCGCCGGAGCAGGAAGCGCCCGGACTCAGATCTGATGATTGGGAAGAAAAAAAACTCTTTGGATCTTTATTCTGCTAATTAGTTTCCTGCAAAAAATGGCTGATTAGTGCAGTGCGCATGTGCCTCATTACCCAGGCACGACGGGAAGGGCTAATTAGCCACCTTCTGGATCAATAAGATTCAGCCCAGGCGGCGGGGGAGGGAGCGAGCGAGCAGGAGCGGGCGGGGGGAGCGCGGCGGCGGCGCCGCACCGAAACTTGGGGCAAGCGGCCGGCCCCCAGCCCAGCGGGGAGGGGGGGTAAGGGGGGGGGGGTGTTCTGCTCCGCGCCCTGCCGCGCCGGGGAGGGGCCGCCCCGCACAGCTCCGCAGCGGCGGGGCGCTCCGCGGGGCCACCTGCCCCCCGCGCCCCGGGCGGGGCCGCGCCGCGCCTCCCCGCGCAGGGCAGGGCTGGGCAGGGCGGAGGACGACCCCCGACCCCCCGCCGAAGTTCCCCCCCCCTTCCCCCCCCCCGGGAGGAACCGGGAAAGTTCGGCGGCCGGCAGCGAACGCAACTTTGGCGGCGGCGCGGGGAGCGGCCCCGGCGCGGGGCGGGCGGCGGAGCGGGGCCCCCGCAGCCGCCCCGCAGCATCCCCGCAGCGGCCCCGCGCTCCCGTTCGAAACTTGGCGGCCGCCTATTCCGAGCGGGACGGCGGATCGATACGGCCGCGGCCGGCCTCGCTGGGAGCCGGGCTACAGGTTTCACCAGCCAGCGCTGGCAACAGCTTTGTCATTTTCTAAAAATAAGAAGCTAAAAGTTATTGTAGAAGAAGGGGCTTTTTTTGTCCCCTGCACAATATGCCTTTTGTGAGTTTAATGCCATTCTGGGGCTCTCTATAGCCCCGGACAATGGGGAACTCCAGGAGGCGGCTGTGCCTCTGCCTTTTTTCTTTCTTGCTTTCTCTTTTCTCCCCTCACCCCCTCCTCTTCCCCCCCCCCCTTTTTTTTTTCCTTTTTTTTTTTTTTTTTTTTTTTTTTAGGAAAGGATGCAACATTCCTCCAGTCCCAACAGAACCTCTGGTTTGATTAAATAAATATTTCTCTAGCCTTACGGTAACATTTTTCCACTTTCTGTTCGGGTCCATCTGCGATTATTCTTTAAAAAATTTTTTACTTCCAGCAGCTTTTCTCTCCCCATTCCAGTTCGGGTGAAAAATGTAGATGATCGCTGGGAACGCGGGATTTGAATTTTAGGAGGAGGTGAACCGGTAAAGAGCCTCTATCCAGGCTTCAGGAATATGTTTTCTTCATCTTTCTGTAAGAGACTGTTTTATTACTGGCAGAAATGCAGCCGAATTAAGTCATCTCGCTTGAAAATCTAAAGAAGCTTTTCAAATTGCTTTTTTTTTCTTTTTTTTTTTTCTTCTTCCTTTTTAAAAAATTTTTATTTTTAACAGTAACCCAAATAATTAACTTCCCGGTTTGTTTCATAGCATTGAACAAGGAATGCAGTTGCGGTCAGTTTTTCCATTTGGGAGAACCTTAATGTAGATGTATTTTATACTGAAAGGTAATCAACTGCATGTTTGTTAGCAAGTATTTTAAATGAAATGTATCAAGCTTTCCATATTTCTTAACGTGGGGGTAGTCATTTGCAATTTTGACAAGTCCCTTTAGTGGGATGGGGGGGGGTGAAAGAGGAGGACAGATTATTAGAAATTTGAAGAAGGGCTGGCTGGTTGATACATTACTGGAAGTGTCTTGCATTTGGAAGGTATTCACAGGCTTTAAGAATCGAGGTTTAATACGAACCATAGTTATTTGAATATTATAAATGCATTGCTGATGTGTACTGTTATAATGCGCATGCTGTGTGTGAGTTCTTACGGGTTGTGAAATGGATAGGCTCCGGTACGGTACCAGTTTGCCTTTAAAAGCTGCCCTTAAAAGTCTGTCAGTCTGTGCTGAAAATATCTTTGTCTAGCTTTATGGAAGAATAATTGTTAGCATTACGTGCCCTTCCAAAAGAGGAAAAAAAAAAAAAATCAACCCTAACCAAAAAAAGGGGGAGAAAAAAAAACAACCACCCCAACCAAGCCCCAAACCGACAAACCCTGGGGCAAGTAGGATTTTTCAGGGCTGCTTGGTGCGCTGTCTGTAAAGGTGCACGTAATTTGTAACTGTTGTTCTTGCTGAATATGAAACAAACGTGTTTTGACGATGAAATTGAGGTGAGAATAAAGTAACCCGTGTCTTTTAGCACTTGGTATAACTTGGAAGAAGTGCGTATTTTCACGAGAGGCTGTAGATCCGGTGGACCGGGCTGAGAATGGGTGCTGCCTATGTACACACTTTTTTGCAGAGCAAAGAAAAAGTAAACATGTGGAGAAGGTGGCGAGCAAATCTAATAACTCTGGTGATACTCCAGAAACAGGCACCTTCGCAGGAACATGTGCGAACGCAGAGTCTGGTAGCCATGTACGCTTCCCTTGCATTCGCACCGCGAATTCCAGTTTTGTGTTGCTGTCCTCTCATTTCCCATGACAACATATGGATTCCATAAATGCAAACATGCCGAAGTGCATCTGTCTGGGTAGTTAACACAAACCAAACGTCCCCCTTTGCGGCGATTCTGCTGTTCCTCGGGCCGTGCTGCGCTTTGCCCTCCTGCATTCTTCTCCTTTCGTGCTCCCGGGGTGAGCCCGAGTGCCCCGAAAGGGAGGAGGGCAGCGGGGTCAGCGGCGCCCGGACCGCGGCCGTGCCCGGGAGTGGAGGGGTTAAACAGGGAGAGGGGAGCGCGCCCCGCGGCCCCCCACCCTCCTGGGAGCTGGGTCCAGCCCGGGCTGGCTCTGCGCTGGGGTCAAGTCCTAGGACATCTTCCCTCCGCTCCTGGCAAGGGCAGGAGATGAGGCTGGGAAGGGAAGCGGCCAGACGGAGCGGGTGGCCGAGATTTGCCCCTTGTCCAGGGGCTGGGGAGTGGAAGAGTTCCTATTTTTACCAGGGTGCAAAAAGAGATGGTGGCTGGGGGGAGTGGTGGTGTGTGTGTGTGTGTGTGAAAAGAAGGGAATGAAGAAGGGATGACTGCAGGACATCCGGATACACCACTGTGCAAATACCACAATAAATCTAAGGAATTAAGGAATAATTTGTACAGCGATCGTTAGGTACAGCATTGAAACACACACACGCACTCTAGAAAATTTACTTCCCTTAACATTTCTTTGTTCTAGGCAAAAAGACAATCCAGTTGCTAAAATACAAGAAGGGACTACCCTTGCTTTAATTAGGAATCTTGATACAGCCTCATCTGTAATACTACGGACGCTTCTTGTTTCTGTGTGTGTCTCTCTACACATGCATAGACGGGATTTTTGGTTCAAATGGCTTTTAATGTGCTTAGTAGAAAGAAGCTCTCAGTATCAGATCTGCAGGGGAAATAAGACTGATTTTTCCCATAGGAAACTTGTTAAAGACGCAGCTGAATTCCTAGATTAACCCTCTTTTTTTTTGTCTCGCAGCATATCTGATACATTTGCGCACAGAATCGTATAGTTTCATTTATGTGTTATTTTGAACAGATGGAACTCATACCAGCGCTTTAAAGGCGAGTTATCATCTGTAAAAATGTATACAGATTAAGAGAAACAACTTTGAAGCAAAATGTTTTTCTGAGGCAGCGCGTATGGCTTGCTGGACACAAGTTTCAGAAAAGATGGTTGTTACCTTCAACGTGTAAAATAGGGGTGAGCGGCTTCAGTTCTTTGGGTTCTGCGAGGAGACCAAGTCCTGCCCTAGAAATACGACTTGGCGGCTGCCGAGCGGCTGAGGAGCAGCCCTGTCCCGGGGCGGGAGTGGGCCAGATTTGCTCTGGCTGTGGTGGAAGCAGTTGACGAGGGTGGATTTTTAGGGAGCCACAACTGTTACGGCGTTGCTGGGGCACCAGGCTGGCTGCACGCCGCCTCCCTCCGCCTGGCACTGGACGAAACTGGGCTAGAGCTGGGGTGGAAGGGGCTGACGGGCCATGAGGGACTGATGTATGGATACAGTAAAAAAAAAGTTCCAGGCTATCTTTTTAAATTCAGGCTTTAAAAATTATTGGGGGGGGGGGGGGGGCAGGGAAATCCCGCTTAGGAAGAAAAAAGCCTCCGTAATATCATCCACTTACACAGCTTTGTGCTTCTTGGAAATATGTCTGAAGAATTAGAACAAAGCGCAGAAGGCCAGAGTCCTTGAAGGAGCTCCAAATGATAAAGTCTGCCATTCATTTTAAACACAGCGTGCATTGTGAAAACACAGGTCAATTTGAAGGCATTTGTCAGATTTCCAGTTCCCTCTACTCCTTTGCAATGGAAATTTGCAATCAAATCCCTGGGCTAGAGTTGGGATGTCTGGCTTTATCACTTTTTATTACTTTATCCCCAAAGCATTGTCCAGGTAAGCTATCTTTTCATTTAGAAAGTTTGTTTGCGTGAAGTTGCATACGAGAAGGGGGAAGGCTGGCGTGCATCAGGCTGGAGCCGGTGCATTTATTTGGGGGTTTGGAAAGCGGGGAAAGGGCAGACGATCAGCAGCGCCTGATTGCAGAGGGCTGTCTAAGCTGCAGAAGCGATCTGATACCGTTTAAAGACGCCCAGCAAGAGGCATGGAAAGGGATATTCCAACGGCAGCGCGTTCATTGTTGGGATGCAGAAATGCAGCGGGGCTTAGGAAGCGAGGGCTGGGGAGACGCGCTGCTGAGCAATTCCAGCCAGATAACGTGGATTTCTTCTGGAGGCACGTACA
Source organism: Opisthocomus hoazin (assembly GCF_030867145.1). NCBI lineage: Eukaryota > Metazoa > Chordata > Aves > Opisthocomiformes > Opisthocomidae > Opisthocomus > Opisthocomus hoazin. The sequence goes on along the minus strand of NC_134425.1, from coordinate 3,641,598 downwards.
CGTCGTTTCGTGGGCAGGGGGCTGCCTCCTTTATTGCTGAGAGGGGTGTGTGGGTACGCTCGAGGGGGGCTCACGTATTTAGAAGAAATACATGCTGTAGGATTTGGGAGAGATTGGGGGGGGGGGGGGCGGGGAGGAACATTTGTTCCCTTCTTTTGTCTTCAGTATATTTCTGGGGTTTTTTACCCGATTATTAAAAAGAAATCTGCCCATCCATTTTGCAGTCACTGGACTTAGCTTAGGCACTGGGAGTGATGGCACATCAGCAGGCTATTCCAGCTGTCTCCAAACCTCTGGCTCAGGTTGCTGTAGTCAGGCTGAGTAAATGCCCCTTCAGTCTACTAGCAGATTTTTAATACGAATTTGCTTTCTTTGCAGGCCTTAACACAAGATGAGTAGATATGTTTGCGATGGAAATAAACACTTGGAATACATCTATATGTTTCTTTGCTTTTTTAGAGAAATGAAGAAAAAAAGTCTTGGCATTTAATTAGGACTCACTAACCCGATAAATATTGAACATCATTTCTTTGTGAGCTATTCTGTGTGCTTAGAGTAGTCTATGGATGTATTCCACAACTGCACTTGTTTAATGCCTGTATCACCTCATGCCTGTTGTATTTATGTTGTCATCAATGTCAGATTTTAATTAAACAATTAAATCACTGTCACAGTAATTTCCCTAGAAAACTATTTTAAATGAAAAATCCCACAATAAATGTTTGGGAACCATGTTAAAAGGAAAAAAAGAGGGAAATCAGTTACAAAATAAAATTACAGTTCCTACCGGATTAGAAAGGAAAAAAAAAAAGTGGTTTTCATCACCGAGAAGAATTCTGGCTTACAGGGTAGTTGCCACAAAATTCAGAGTGCGTCAATACGGTGACTAGAATGACCTGGCTTGGCTCAGGGCCAGGCTGGGTCTTGCAGGCTGAGCCGGAGGCGCGGGGACCCTGGCCCAGGGCCGGCGGGGTCCTGCAGCCATGCCCCGCGACGGGCCAGGAATAAGCGACAGCCCTGCAAATCTTTTCATCTTTCAGTGCAAGGCAGGTACAAAGCACGCCTCGGAAAACAGTCCGTCCGCCGCCTTCTCCTCCAAATTATTTTAGAATTAAGACGGAGATTTGCAGAAAAGCCTGCGTCAAATTATTCAGTAAGTTAAGCACCAATACCAGCTGCACTTACTATATAGTAACCACACACTTAAAAGCTAAGTTGTAAGCAGTGAGAAATCTGATCTGGCACAGCATCTTTGCTACAGTTCATCGCATAGTTCATCTTTACCTCTTTATATATATATATATATATATATGTATATGTGTGCTCTTATTTCTATCAAACCTGCACTTCCTTGCATGGAAAAATCACGAATGCAAGATGCAAAATTCATCAGACAAGATATCTGAAAGAATCATGCTCTCAAACGTACAGTCAGAATATTACCTGTATTTAACATAAGCGCATTTGACATTTGCAGCACAGCCTCCGACGCGAGGCACGCTTATTGAAATTCGGATTCCAGCCTGTGATTTCAGCCCGCGACGTACCCTGCAGCTAACCCCGACCCTTCCCTATTAGCCGCCGCAGCCGCTTTGATTTGTGCCCTGGGAGAGCTGGGATGGGGAGCCGAGCGCCGGGGGAGCCGCAGCGATGGCTGGGGGGGCTCCGCTGCTCTCCCCGCGCCCCAGCGGGCACCCAGCCCAGCCCCGCACCCACGGGGGTCCGGGGGGGTACAGCCAGGGCTTGGGGGGGCCTCCCACCCCAGCACCCAGCCCGGGGCAGGAATCCCGGGCAGTATTTCTTTTACATCCATGCTGCGTTTTTATTGGAATGCGGCTTTGCAGATTGGGTTGTGCCTGGGATGCGTGTGGTTTCTATCAGCCCTGAAGTGTTTTACAGCTGGAGATGATTTGGGGGGGTGGAGGGGACACACATCTAGCCTGCCCCTTTGCAGCCAGGTCTGATGTCTGTCTGCTGCTGTCGCTCTAATTTTTTTTTTCTACGTTGCCTCCATCAAAAGGTGAGATTAGCGCTGGGGGGAGGCGATGATGACGATGGCGACGACGCCAGGCCCATCCCTCCCTCCTCCTCATTTTAGTTTGCTTCTTGCAAAAGCAATTCGCCAGCAGATCCTCTTTCTTCCTGCGGCCAAAGCAAGCCGGCAGGAGCGGCAGAGATCCTTGGTGCTGGCCGCAGGCCCCGAACACCGTGGCTGGCCGCAGGTCGCTGCTTGGGGCAGCCCCTGCCCCGGCCAGCTGGCTCCAGCCGTGAGTCCGGGGCGCGAAATCTTCAACCTGAATTCAGGCAGTGAACACCAGCGTGGCAAAGCACGGGCTTTACCAGGCCGTGGCTGGAGCAGAGTCTCCGCCGGCCGCCTCGGTGGCTGCCAGGACGGGACAGACCCTCCCTCGGACCCATCCAGGGCCGTCCTGGCTTTGTCAAGTGTGGCACTGCCCCTACAAGTAACTTTGCTGCGCATATGCAGGCAGAAATCCATATTTTTATACTCGGTAAAGGGAAAGGGGAAAACTGATGAGGCTGCACAGAACCCTCCTCCAGGCAGGAGAGGCTGTGCTGGAGGAAAGTATTGCTCATAATGACACTTAAGCCCAGACACTTGAATGCTAAAGGTTAAACTTACATTCTTCAAGAAAGGGCTCCTTGCCAGCTTGAACTGTGTTGTGTGTTCACTATTGCCTCCTCCTCCTCTTCATCCACTCTCAATCCACTTTTGGTATTTGTTGAAATAACTGAGGTTGTGGGGTGGGTTTTTTCCCCCTCCCCTAATGTGTGTTCTCTGTGCCAGTCCTCAGCCTCACGTCTGTCACAGGGTTAAAAAAAAAAAAAATCAGTCTAATGCCAGTACAAAAGCAAAGATTATTTTTTTTCTTAGCTGCAAACTACTATAGCTTCAATCCAGAAAAGACCAGCCTAAGCACATTTTCTGTCCTCCAGTGACACGCAGTCCATAGAACACCATCCTCTAATTCCTGCGCTCAGCTGAATAACCAAGACGTATATTCTGACAACAAGGCTAGAAAGTTAACTATGGATTTAAAATACACACTGAAAGGCCGACATAAATGCAGTAAACAATAAGGTGGAGACATAACTTTGGAGACAACCATCACCAGAGCTGGGATAAAACTGGTGGCAATGCTTCCAAACGTTCAAGCCATGGAAGGAGAAATGGGAAAACGCCCACCCAGGAGCAGCGCTTTGAGAGGAATTTCAGCATAACATGAAGAAACAGCCACGCTGTTTGGATGCCCCATTTGGATCTTAATGATCAAAGAGCACCTTCTCCATATACTTTCATGCTTCTCCCCAGAGATTATTTCCCATTAAAAGAAAGAAGGGAAGAAGTGGCCCCTTCCACACGGTATCACACAGGCTTTCCGCGGAGAAGTAGTCTTAGGTGAAAGCAAGAAACAAGGATCCCTACATCTCAGCAGCAGCAGGTAGAGGAGACCCAGGCTGGAAGGCTGGATCAAACACTTTGAGGAGGAGCATGGAAAAGAGCCAGAGTGAGTTTCAGAAGTCAAACGCAATTTTTATTTGGGTTCAGAGATGATAAAGGCTAGTGATGTTCATATTTCCTACTTCCTGCGGCACGGGAACGGGGGGTTGCAGTGCTCCGCATCCCTTGAAACAACAGCTCGCCGCAGTGTATTTCTTGGCACAGCCCTAATTGTATCTTCTGGTCCCAGTGGAAGTTCACACTTTTTAATATCTCTTATTGCTTCTGCAACTGCTGCCACTCGTCAGCAATCACAAACAGGAAGCCGTGACTCAGCAGAGCCGTAACCCGCGGGCCGACAGTGCCCGGAGAGAGGGAACGGCCTGCAAAACACCCAGCCCCGGCACCGCTGCGGGCTGCGTGCGGGACCGCTGTACCGGCTCCCCCGCCAAGCTGTCTGGAGGCTCGGTTCCTAATTCGGCGCTTCAGCTTACAGCGAAACCCGGGAGATAAAGGCCCTGGTGCTGCTCTGGGCCCGAGCGTGGTGGGAGAAGTTTCCCGAAGCTGGTCGCAGAAGCAGGGGACCATCATGGCAGGGCGAGAGAGGACAGGGACAGTGGGACCAGCGCCGGGTTCGGTTACCCATCCGTGCTCCAAAAAGCAGGGGCATTTTTTCCCCTGTTAGACAGAGGCACAGCGGAGGAGGCAGATGGTGACCCCCTCGGACGGGAGATGCCAGCACGACCCCATTTTTCACACCAGCGGCTCCCAGGGCTCGGCCGCACCACGTCTCACGTAGCGTGGGGAGCGGATGATCTATTCCGAGCCTGGTTTCGTCTGTTTTCTAACTGTATTTAGCAGCGAGTTTACTCCAGACTGAGCCTGCGTGAGTAAGTGTGTATGTAAGGGTTGAGGATTGGCTGCGGCAGGCAGAGGGTTTGCTGAAAGGCTTGTTAAGGAAGCACTACTGACCATGCAATCCAATTACATAATGCTTCAAAAAATAACCGTGCTGGGAGTCGGGTCTGGGCGGAGTGTTTCGGCAACAGAAAGAGGTATCAAATGTCTTGTCTTCCAACCCAAAGGCTGATAGTGTATTTGTGCCACAATCTGACACTGCGCCTCGGCCGTAAACTGCTCTAAAGAGGAAACTTGCTTCCAGGGGAAATGTCTGCTGCTCCCTTTCAAGGCAGTGCTGCACCCTGCAGACCAACGTTATTTGAGTCCTTGTAAAATTACCACTAATCTCCGCACTCGGGATGCCTTGCATTTTATGGGTACTTGCTATGACGGCAGCTTTGTTTTCTGGGGGAAAAGGAAAGCGCTGAGCAGGGAGAAGCAGGCACCTGGCCATCGGCAGTGGCCGTGCGGGTGTTTTCCCCAGCTTTCTATCCTTGCAGTTTCTCTCAGCTGCTCCAGACAGGACAGACACACGGGGGATGCGCAGTATCATGCCTTGGAAAGTGCCTAGAAAAAAAAAATACCCTGTCCTGCCTGGAAGAGATACGGTCCCTGTCCCGGGCGGGAGCCCGCACGGTGACGCGTGTCTCTTCAGCTGACATCAAGGTGTCGTGGGTTTATCCAGCAGACATCAAGGTGCCATGGGTTTCTCCAGCTGACATGAAGGTGATGTGCGTTTCTCCAGCTGAGACCAAGGGCGAGGGATGGGGCCCAAGGGCCAGACTCCCAGCCGGCCGCTCAGCCCACGGGCTGCGTTTGGAACGAGCGGGGATTTGGGAAACCCCGTGTCCGAGCAGCACAGGTAGTTTTTATCGTCTAACTGCTAGGCTGCCCTGCAAGGCGGCAGAGAAAAGGCGCGTTTCCAGTGAGCGAGGGCAGCGCACACGACGAGCACCCTCGGCGCGCTGCGGGGCTTTCTGCACCCCAACTCTCATCGGTTCCGTTGCGGGGATCGCTCCGCACGACGTGAGCCTGCGACGAGCGCCCGGATTTTCACCTGTTTGGATTCTAACCTGTTCCCAGCCCCGGGAGCAGCACTCGGGGGGGCGGCTGGGCCCTCCCCCCCCAACCGAGAGACCCCCCCGGCCCTGGGCTCTCCCAGGCAGGGAAGCATCGGCTGCATCCCCCCCCCGCCTCCCGCCCCGGTCCCAGCGCTGAGGGCAGGGCGGGCCGCGGCGGGGAGGAAAGGGTGAAGGGAGAGCCGCCCGCTCCCTCCGCCGCCTTCCTCCCGGCTATTTCCAGACTGTTTACCTGGCAAGCGCACATGACCGATCCCGAAGGAAACGCTGACATCACACACACACCCCCCCCCCGGCCCTGTCCTGGCTCCCCGCGTCCCCCCGCGCCGGGCCGGGCACGCAACCCGCGGCTCGACCCCCGCGGACCGGCTGCCTGCCCGCCGCGGGCCCCCCCCTCCGGCTCCAGCCCGGCGAACTTCGCCGCCGCCGCCGCCGCCGCCTCCTCCTCCTCCTCCTCCTCCTCCTCCTCCCCACCCACCTCGCTGCCACGTCGCCGGGGAGCGGAGCCGCCGCGGGTTCCTGGCCGGGGCCGGGTGCCGTCGGGGCGGGGAGGCCGGCCGGCCGCATCGGCCCCTCGGAGGGGGGGGGGGGGGGGCTCGGGGCCGCAGGTGCTCGCTCGGCCGTTGGGAGCGGAGCCTCCCAGCCCGGGGCCGCTCTGCTCGGGCTCTCTGGGCGCGCTTGGGCAGGGAGCCAAAGTACGCGGGCTGAAGGAAATGTTTAATAAAGGCACGGGAGCCTCGAACTGTTTGTTTTTCCTCGCAGAAAGGTGGGGGAGACGACGTCCCTGGAAACGGGCTGCAGGAGGCCGAGCGCGGCCTCTCGCCTCTCCCTCCCCTGACAGCTCCGGCCCGCGGGGTCATAAACCGTCGGGGGGAAAAGGCAGCCTATTAGTAACTCCATTAAGTCTCCATTAGTTAGGTGTGAACTCATTACCCTAATAGACTTGGAGGTAGGATTCCGCTTGCAGGACATTAGCGCCGTAATAAGCGTGTTTACCACCGGCGCTGGACGGAGCGAGGGAGAGGAGCCCCTCGATGCCCGCAGCAGCCCCCGCAGCGTGGCCGCTCCCACCCCTGCTCGCTCCCGCATGGGGGTCCCCGTCCCCCACAACCCCCGGCTGCCCGTGACCAGGCCCCCCGAAACCCCCACCCTCCAGACTCGCTCTTCCTGTGGCAGAGACACGGGCATCGCTGAAAAACTCTTGGTCGTCCCGTGAGCGGCTGTCCGCGGGGAGCTGGACGCGGCCATGGGCGTGTGCGATGGGCAAACCGGGTGTCTCTGGGGCCAGACTCTTTCCAGTGGTGCCCAGTGACAGGACAAGGGGCAACGGGCACAAACTGAAGCAGAGGAAGTTCCAGCTGAACCCGAGGAAGAACTTCTTCCCTCTGAGGGTGATGGAGCCCTGGCCCAGGCTGCCCAGGGAGGCTGTGGAGTCTCCTTCTCTGGAGATATTCCAGCCCCGCCTGGACGCGGTGCTGTGCAGCCTGCTCTGGGTGACCCTGCTTGGGCAGGGGGTTGGGCTGGGTGACCCACAGAGGTCCCTTCCAACCCCTGCCATGCTGGGATTCTGTGACTCTGGGGATCGGGGGATGGAGGGTTGCGGAGGCAAAAGCTGTCAGGATCTTGGAGTGCGTAATCAAAAAGGGAAGGATAACCCAGGCATCAGCGTGCCGTGGCCTGGCCGCTCGCCGGTTTGCTGCTTGGGCTGCTCTCCCGCCTTGGCCTGACTCGGCTTTTTCAGTGCATTTGCGCTTTGCGACGGGAACTGTCTTCTGCTGCCTGCAAAGCGCGCCCTGAGGAAGTCACCACGAACTGAGTAATGACTTTGCAGGAAATCAATTAATTAATAATAGATAGGACGCAAGAGCAGGGCTTGAACTGGGTTTGCCGAATTAGCGCAATAAAAATATGGTTTTGTGTAGAAATCTGCGTGTTTCTCTCAAGTCAGCTTTAACACGCCGGCGTGAGCTGCCCGGGCGAGGGCTGCACCTCTGCGCTGGAGAAGCTGCGGCGCGCTGCGGGCCTGCCATCCTCGGGGCTGCTGGGTGCCCCCTGTGCCCTGGCATTGTTTGAATCAAAATACTGGTGAGCAGTGGTCTTTAAATGTAGAAGATTTTGTGGTTGAGAGAAGGAAGTCGCAACCGAAATGAAGAGGATGCAGAAGCACAGAGTGTTGCCTTTCAGAGACAGCAAAAAAGGAACCTGACACATATGGCCATTAAACGAAGCCCTCCCTCGCCCTCTGCCAAAGCCCCTCTTAGACAGGTACTGTTTGCCCTGCAGGAGGCAAAGACTCTCTACCATGCCCTCTGTATCCTTAGTCATACCTCGAGGCTGCACCAAAGCACAGTCGACACAAAACTCTTCGCAAAACTCATTTTGAAGCCCATTTGTTCCTAAATGGGGCTAAACCGTGCCTGATCCCTGCAGAAGAACTGCCCAAGAGCACAGAAGTACAATTTTAAAAATTATTTCAGAAAGAAGCATGATATTGTTCCTAACATCCTTGGCCAAAAAGAGTATGAAATTAATGGCATTAAGTGCCTAAAAATACTCTTGAGGATCTGGGACTTGGAACAAGGGCCTGGCTTCTATTCCTAGCTCTGCCACAGACTTGCTGTCTGAAGGACCAGCCAGAGCAAAGATGAAGGCCTATGGGGGCAGACTTCAAAACTCACTCCTCCACTTTTTGTCCTGTTTTCCTGGCCTGCAGAATGGGAATAAAGTTAATTCGCCGTGAGGGAGGAGAGCACGTAAGGCGTGGTGTTGGCGTGAATTCTCCCGACGTGTTTCCAGAGGCGCAGACGATGGCTGCATGCAGTACCACGAGGCCACGTCCATTTACAGCGTGCCACTGATCGCGCTCACCTGCCCTTTTCTTCCCTCCCTGTTTCCGTGGAATTAACTCATACCATTCAAAACATCACCAGGTCCAAACGATTACAATTAAAACACAAATTAACTGCTAGAAGAGTGCTTCCTCCCTCCCAGCAATTGCAGCACCTCCTTGCACTGGCCTCCTGGTCAGTGGCAACTTTTCTAATGTAGGGATGTTAAAGTCCAATATCCTGCAAAATTCGGTATTAAATGTCTATCCCACTGAACAGCAGACATAGGCATCCTTAAAATGCAACGCTTGCTTTTAGCCCTGGAAAATCCTGAAATATTCACCTTCTCATACGTTATATTTCATCTAGGAAAATGATTTCATCATTAAAGATGATTTTACGAGTCTTCCTCACCCTGTTTTACTGTTATCCTATTCACTAAGGTACCTGTTTCTACATGAAATGCAATACACAAATGGATTAAAAGAAATTGTGACAGTTTCTAAAATTAGAACAACTTCTAGCTGTAGGATGCACGATGATAAAAGAGGAGCCCATCAGCCAAACCTGAGCTGAACATAGTGGTGGCTTTTCTCCTCATGACAAAGGGACACCCCAAAGCTAATTTGAGAGGATCTCAAATCCCCGTCACTCCCTATGCGTCTCAGCCACGCAACAACTTTTGGCCTAGCAATTTAAACTGTTAAACAGAAGATTCAAAGTAGCACGCATCGGTGATAAATGGGAAAGTTTATGCCCCCGAGTCGCTCTTCAGACAGCATGGGGCAATGAGGTGGGACAAAATCCTGCAGAATGAGTTCTGTATAGGTCCCAGACCCTGCCAGGTTTTTTCATCAGTATTGATGCTCCGAGAGAAATAAGAAGACAGGCAGTGAAAACCTCTGCTCGCTCCGCAAAAGGGAAAGAAAGATATTGACGTTTCCATGCGCGACTCCGTCTGATGAAATCAAGTATTTAAATGACTTCTGTTTACATAGTATTTTGAGAAATAATGCTAATTTGCAGAATTGGCATCTGGGGTACAAGTATACATACCCTGGGAGAGCACTTACAGAGCCTTTGTGAAGCTAAGTAATAAACGCTTTGTCTTCACCACACTATTTATGGGTTGCTTGGGGGCATCCTGCTCTCTTTCTGCCCCTACCTGGGCATAAAATTATTGCAGAACTAGGTTTTAATAAGACCAACAGTAAATCTGAATGACCACACATGCTCAGCTATTCCTGCTCCCTTGCTCTCCAGCATTAATTATAAAGTGGAACTGTTTATATAGCACATACCACTTTCCTGACTTCTTTCTTGTTTATGTCTAAACCTTTATGGACATAAAACGTTGGAATTTGCTTTTGGAATAGAACTGCAATTGAAGTGGCAATAGCTGTGTTAGAAAACAACTTTGCTATTGCTCCCCCCGGTTCTGTGGTCACGGCAGGTTTGCGTCTGCCCTGGAACCCTCTCCCGTTGGAGCGTGTTGTTTCAGGTCATCTCCTTGCTGTCCCGTCTGGATGGCTCGTTAGCAACTCCAGCGCTGGACGGCTCAGAGCAAATGCTCCCGTTTTCCCTCCTGAGCGCTTTTCTTTCCTCTCTACTCCCCACCACGTCTTGGCCCAACTACGAGCGTCCCCGCACCCCGCTCGGGGGGGATTCGCAGCGCTCCCCCGTGCCTCTGCTGCCGGGCTGCGATTCGGGTTGTCACTCCTGCTTCCCCTTTGCTCCTCCAGAAAAAACACTTGCCCGTGCCCTCAGACATCCCCCCCCTCCCCCTGAACTTTCCTGAAAGAGATTTTTTTTCCTTCTACAGTAAGTTATTACAAAACCAGGAGACTTCCATCTGATGGCATACACATGTGCGGATACCGAAGTAAAGTAACTCATGCTCCGCGAGCACTAAATTATTCCTCGTCGCACTGGCCTGACTACTTGTTTCGTCAGGCTGTCACATTATAAATTAATATGTTGGCTGTTTGGGGCCGAGAACTCTTTTTCCCATTTGTTCAGTAAAACAGATACTGTACACCCTGGGCACCATATAAAAATAATAAATTACTGTAGTACACAGGTAAGGTATTATTCTTGTCTTTCCTCCCCTTTATTTTATCCCCTCCATCCTTTGCCTTTCCTGTGATCAATTCATCTTCCATTTACTTTCTATTTTTGTCTGCAGGTTTTACTCTAATACGTACTGCTCCGATATTCTGACCATGCCACCTGCTCCAGAAGAACAAGTACAGAGGCTTGACTAATGTGAAGAAGAGGGAATCGGCAACAATTCAAGGGGAGGACAATAAATAATTACTGTAAGAAGATTAAGAAAAAGGAATTGAGCCTCTACCTGGTGTTGTCTCTTACGCTGACTTGGATGCCTTCGAATTTCTCCCAGACTCTTTCTTTACTCTTCACATCCAGCGCAGACACGTGGAGACTTGATAGCCAGCGGAACCAAACGGGCTTCTTTATGTAGCCAGATCGGGCTGGGTTAGTGAGTGTTTGACCCGATCTCCCTTGTAGGTTAAAACGTCTTTTAATTCTGGTGGGCTGTGTCGGGATGGGAATGAATAAACTCTCTCTTCATTTTCGTGTCCAGCTAGTGGAAGCTGCACAGGCTGTATGTTAAGTCTGTCCAAATTCCTTTCCTCCTTGGCAAGGTTATCCTACCTAGAAAAAAGAAGAATTAAAACTAAGACTGTGTTTGGCCTCTCACAACTTTGGTTCTTCTCTCGTGTCTGTACATTTCGCTTTCCAGGGCACACTTCTGACCTGAGCTTTAACACAGAGCCCCCCAAAAGCACCCTCATAATAACGGGGAATAATTACTTATGGTAATACTTAGTGCATCGTATGTTGAAAGTATCACAAAATCTTAACTAATAAAAAAATCAACAGAATTCACTGTTTGCTCTTTCAAAAAAATAAATAAGCAAGGAGGTAAAATTTAAATATTTATTGAAGAACTAAATATCGTAGCCTTGTGCGGTTATTGGCAAGAGATGCCGTGCAAATAAATCCGCCACGAGCTGTTGCTTCCTACCGATCAGAGCCCTGGCCTGCAGGACGCCCAGCCACCGCGGTGCTGCCCGTGCCTCCGGCCGCTGCAGCTCCAGACCCAGCCCTAGGAAAGCTCCTCTTGCTGGGATATTCATTGCTCAGGGACGTGTTGGGCCCTCACCTTTCTTCCTCTCCCTCTGCTGGTAAGGGCTGTGACGTAACCTGGACGCAACTCTAAAGAGAATTGATGAACATCAATCGAATGCTTTGGCAGGAGAACTGGCCTGAAAGGCTCGGGAGAAGACAAGCCGTGTGTTTTCTCCCTCTGGCTTTCCTCGTACGCTTGAACTCTCTGCAACGTTCGGTGTGGTCGGTGCGGCAGGCAGCGCCTTTTTGGGGTCTGGAGATCAGCTTGGTTGCTACCAAGGAAGAGATCACCAGAGCCTTGGGACCTACCAAGGATTCCAAAGCGTCCGCACCCCGGGCAGGCTCTGCGGGTGAGGTTAGGAGATATGGAAGTGGAAGGTCCCCTGCTTCTGGCATCTTATTTCCAACCCTCCTATTCCACGTGGCCGTGCATTAGTGATGGGCAGTGCTAGCAGATGGCAAAGTTCGAGCCGGGCTAATTAAACATACTGAGCTAATAACCTTCCATTTTGGGATTGGTATAATTCATAATTTAATGTATTGCTGCCTGAGACATTAACCTTTCAACAACTGGCACAGTGCCCACAGCAGCCTGAGTGCTGACCATCTTTCAGGAAAATGAGTATTATTGTTAAAACAGGTATAAATCATTCATGGCTTCAGCTTTTGTGTCAAACTGTACATGAAAATAAGTAGTAGGCTGCGTAATTTATTTACCTTTTGGTGGTTATTCTTATGATTTCATGTTCATATTTTGTGATTCATAAACATTGGCCAAATGCCATTTTGTTCTCATTTTACCTTTTCAATATTGCAGTGGTTATTCTGATTTCCATCTTTAACAAGTTCAAGACTGATGCAGAATTTCTTGATCCAGGCACAAATATAATCTCATTTCAAGGAGGAACAACTTATTTTAAGCTAATTCCACAGTATTCAACATCGTTATTGAGACTACTGACTTGTTACATTTCTGTATTTTGCTAAAAGAAATGTTTCCTTCAAGACTGGTGTATAAACACACAGATCCAAAGACTTCTCAGAAATAAAGCGTATAGAATATACAACAATATGAACAGTTTCTGGTTCAACGTGACATGAGATACTGGAAAGAGGAGACTGTAAAAAGTTGGAAATTTCTCCACAGCCCTGCAAAGCCAGAAGTCTAACTCCGAACACCTGGTTACTGGAATGAGATTACAGACACAGGAGACCCTGACGTTGACTTTTGGGATGCTGCTGGCCAATCGCATCATATTCTGTATCCCAAACTACGTCTGCGTTGAATTTTCTTTTCCAGTGAAAGCAGAATCAGAGCTAACGGGTCACCAGACGCCGTACCACAAAGCTTGCCTGTTGATACACTGGTGTGAAATACCTTTCACAAAGCTCCACCAATTCCAACTCTTGCTGTTACGGTCAACGAGTAGGAATTCCTGAGACAAACTTGTTAGGGACTCATCTGCACCCTATACAGCAAAAGTTTTCAGACATTTTGGACTGAAAGACTACTTCCAGTTCTCAATATTGATCACACACTGGCACGCAGGCTAATCAAATGCTAAATGAAAACGTTACAAAACTAAAATAAATTAAAACTGAAAGTGAATGAGAATAAAGTCCTAAACTCTGTATTTCAGGTGCAGATTGACTACAGATGGGATGAAAAGACTGCCAAGTGAGATGAACTCACTTTTAGCTCGTGATACACCTGAAGAGATCCCAAACGCATAGCCTGTCCCGGCCGCCCTCGCTAGGCAGACACGCTGGAAACAAATCCAGCTTCATCTATGCAGCAAACGTCGTCAGGGTACACAGATACAGCGCAGGGAAGATCAAACACAGAAGAACACGGCTGTTCGTTGTGTATACTGGTTACATCAATATTTCACATCCACAGCCCCCCCCCCCCCCCCCATATCTGAAAAATTATCATTTACCTCTTGAAGGTATGAAACAGCAACCTGAAAGCTAAGACTCACAGCAGCATTCGCCTGCTCTCAGATATCAATGCTAGTATTCAAATTGCAGAAAAAAAATTAATTCCCTCTGTTCTTTTTAACTTTAATTGGAGGAGTGAGTACTTTGCACTTTTTGAAAGGAAACTTTCTGAATATATCCAGGCTGGGGCTGATTTTTAGAAAAACACACTCCCAAGAGACGCTTCACCAGCCTTCTGCTTTTTCGGTTAGTTTCTTTTCTGCTTTTTCCCTAGTAAAATTTATCTCATTTACAGTGTCATCTAAACAACAACAACAACAACATCTCGATGTAACAACCTGCATGACGCAACATTTACACAGCAGGTTCACGCCATACTTAGAGAAACCTGGCACACCCAAACTGGAGCTTCCCACCGGATGGACGACAGCAAATCGAGGTGAGTCCCCTCTCTCTGTCCTCAGACCCCTCTGATTGCTCCATAAACGTCACTGCTTCCCACGGTTTGTTTGGCCGTCCGCTCCGGATCAGACTGGCAGCTCGGGGTGCGATGCCCCCCGCTTTGCCGCGCCGGGGTCCGTGCTCCGCGCGGGCGCAGCGGGCAGCAGCCGGGAGCTGGGGTTAGAGCTGTCGCATCAGTCGCCCCGGGGCGAAGAGCACCGGCCTTTCGTGAACCCGTGGCTGCAGAATTTGCATTTTACCGTATTACTGTTCAGAAATTTCAGCTTGAATAAAAAATAATAATACAACCTCTTTTTTTTGGCATTATTCTTTACAGCTACAGATAGAACCTTGATTATGTCACCGGTGCACACACTGATGTCTGCTGGAGTCTGCAGAGGCCCTGGAAGAATAAATCTAAAATGAGTGCGTTGTGCCTCCCAGTCCGAGTCCCACTGTGGTCTCCGACCACTAAAGCTGGCATTTTCCTGCCAGTTCTCCCTCAGAGGTAGCTAGGAGGAAGCTCACACATTGTAAACAGTTTAATAAAGATCAGTTCCTATCTCGCCTGATCAAATGGTAAACAAAGATGCCCATCACTCCGTCAGAAGAGGAAATTGTATTTCTGTCTCTGAAGACACATTAAAGATGAGTCTAAAAAAAAAACCCTAATTGCAAAATACCTGTTTTTAAAGAATTTAACTAAGAAATCAGCAAGAAGCTATTCGTAAGCGTGTCTATCCACATTTAGTGCTCAAGATAATGCCAAGACCAGGACATTTAGGGCGCATAACCGAATAAGGGAGCAAGAGCGGCATGCTTAGTTTCAGGCTTCTCCTCAGTATTTTACGCGGTCACTCACAGGACCATGTGAACAGTGCCAGAACAACTGAAACATAAAGGATCTGAACCTACTTACAGGGACAGCACTCAGAATCCCCTCACACCGGGAACTATTTGAGAAGTTAAGGTTCCCCTGGATACCTTCTTCATACTGGAAACACACAGGGTTAGCCCCCCAAACCAGCCATTTTTACATTGATATTGATACAGCAGACAACCTCTCGCTCCTACAAGTGATAACCTGCCTCTGTTAACCCATCCCCACGTTACCTGTGGCCCTGGACTGGCCGGTGTGCCCACGCTATGGGTTTCGAGAAGTGTCGCTGAGCCAGCTGCACCTGGATCAACCCCCCAGCAGCTCCTTTCTCCTCACCCAGCACAGCGTCCTGCATTTCACTCCCTCTGCTGGCTCCGTTTCATACATCAAACGAAGTTTTTTGAGACCTTAAATTTGTTTAAGGCTGGGATATCTAAAAGCTCACCTCGATCTTCAGGCTCCTGGGTCTGCTCAGCTCTCCCCTCTGCCCTGGCAGGGACAGAGCCCTCCCGGGTCCTGCGCCGGGCCACGGCGTCCCAGGCTCGGTACAGGGCTGTGGAGACACCCCCAGCACCCCCAGCTGCAAGTCTGAGTGGGACGTGGGCAGCTCTAGAGGGTCTAGGTTTGGTGCTCCTACCTCCAAAAGAGAGGACCTCACCACGACAGCTCCGTAACTGTCGGCTGCAAAAGCCCTGTGTCCGTGCACGTAACTTCAGCCATGGCTACGTGCCATGATGAGCCAGGCTCGCGCTGCCCGCGCCTGTTGGCTTCACGTGCCTTCCAGGGAAAACTAGAGTGCATTAAAGTGCCTCCCCTGGACGCTGCTCTACGGTGTGCTAACGGGGTTTTATCCCGTTTCCATGCGACATTGATCATTCCTGATAGCACAGCGCTCGCTTCAGCGAAGGGATATACCTGCTTGCTCTCCTGGGAACTATTCAGCAGGACTTCTGCTTCGTCCTTACAGTGACTCCTCTCCTGGTTCTCACTGTTTACTCAGTATGATTTGTACGTTCTGCATTGACAGCTGCGCAACAGGAAAAATACAGGTTTGGGTTTGGTCAGAAGAGGCAGTGTTGGAAGTCATACGCTGTCCTCGTCAGCGGAGCAGCAGACATTGCCACGGCCAGCTTCTTCAGCTCTTTCTCCCAGCCAGCCAGCATCGGTTTCATCCTGTTTGGGTTAATCCTTGGCCAAGCAGGAACCGTTCTGGTGGACGTGCAATCACAGAATCACAGAATGTTCGGGGTTGGCAGGGAGCTCTGTGGGTCATCTAGTCCAACCCCCTGCCGAAGCAGGGTCAAATGGAGATAGGCTTGCTAGGGACGCTCACTGCAATGGGTGTAGTTCCCCCTAACCCCACGTTCTCTGGAAAGGGAGGACTTGCAATAGCCAATAATGTAAAAAAATGATGCACTTTATACTCATCCGATAAGGCACTGACTACCACTCCACAGATGTCAGTCTGCTCATCCTGCCGTGACCTGGAAATCCGCTAACGCTGCTGAAGAGTCAAGAAATGAACAATGAACAACCGCCTTATAGGGCATGAGAATTTTTCTTCTTCTTGGCTTCTTGTATTGCAATATTATCTGCTTTCTCCCTATAGTTCCTGTTGAAGAGGAAATGCGTGACAATCACAGCTCCCTACATGCAGACACATGTTCTGCCAGGGGAAACGACCTTCAAATACGGTATTTGGAAAAAAAGATTTGAGAACCAAATACTTTAACTCTGGAATAGAAACACACCTCTGAAGTTTCAGGTAACAGGAGCATTCGCAGCCTGTGGGTGCCTGCTAGCATTGCCACGGCTCTGCACAGAGACCTGCAAAGTCCTCTCAGGCGGGCGGAAGGGAATAGGAACCCTCTTGGCCAACGCTCACTGGTGCAGCTGTGCTACGCAGATGCATTCTTAGGCAATCTTTTGCTTTCCAGTAGCCACGTGACTTTCTATGGCGAGAATTACTCAATGTGTGGTTCCTGTCTGAAATGTCCTATCCAAAGTATGCAAAACAAGTGTCAGACAAATCAAGCATCTCAAGCTTCTGCACTTAGGCAGATATTCTTGTTATTTTACAAGCAGGAAAACTGAGATAATTTTTTTTTAAAAAAGGGGCAGATGCTGCGTATGCCGGCACCGAACATCCTCAGTGATTCTCTAAAGCTGGGAAGAAACCTTCAGAAAATCAGCTATGACAGAGGCTGTATATTGGGCATGAACCCCGCAAACCACTGGCACTTTTTGCCAGGCACACATTCACCTTGCCACATCTTGTACTTCATTGTTCAAATTCAAATACTGGTCTGCAGTTACTTTATATTTCAGATTTTCCGCATTTCTTCCTCAGTAACATACCAGGCTGCATACCCAAAACCAAAGCAGAAGTTGCTTTCTACACGGTTATAAGGGAGTTAAAGTTCAGGTTTCTAATTGCTCTCTTGAGGCCTTATTACTTGTTGATTAGGTCCTTTTGGGAACGGCATCAAACCTGTAATAATAAACACTCATTTCACTGGAAAGTTGGTAGCTGCCATAGCAGCCCTGCGGCCCTGCTGCCTCTGTAACTGCCACAGGTAGAAAAACGAACCAGAAAAGGTGTTTGCCACTTCCCCGAGTGGCTTTCTGGGCTGGACGCGTTGGATCTATGGGCCTTTTAGCAGCCAGGTGAAGAACTGCCTCTTCACCTTTGGCAAAGGCGTTTGCTTTCGCGCGTGTGCTCCTCTCCTCTCTCCAAGCCCACGAATCAACGCTGCAGAGCAGGGTCTGGTTCAGGAGTGGGCACGTGGAGCGAGCGTGTCTGTGCAAAGACATCTACCGGGATTCCTTCCGAACGGTTCCTGCTTTCCTAAATGCTGGCAGTTTTGGGGACAGCAGCAGGTACAGGAGAAGTAAGACTGCCAGCATACTTTTGTGGGGATTCCTCCTATCAATGTTCATAGCACTTTATCTCTGTGTTACGTTACGGCATCTAAACAGGACGGATGGCCCAAAGGTGCTATCCTGGAGCCTGCATGCCTTATGCTTCACCAGAATAATCTGATTTATCAGGGTGCTGAATGGCTGCTCGTACTACTGCAGCCTCGAGGCTGCACTCCTTTGCGCAGTGAGCCTCCTCCGGCGGGTGCCCTGTGGCAACGGATCTGCCGGTGGGAAGCTGTGACGGGACAGCCACCAGATGCCCACTGCCCAGCTGGCCATTCCATCCCCGTTTCTGATCAGCACTCGCGTTCTTCATTTTCCAAACCACCAAGTTCTCCTAACTGGAATAGTCGAAGGTGTGATTTTCAGTCTAGGTCCCTCAAAAGCATTTGGATAGCGTCGTTTTTACAGGCTGGATTTCAGAAGGGACGGGGAAAATAACATGGTCTGGTATCGTCTTGGGCAGGAGGGAAGTTGCTGTGAGTCTCTGATCTCCACGAGTCTCTGAAGTAGGGCACCAGGTCTCCTTGAAACCCCTCCGTAATGAATTAGCCTGAAGTAGAAGTAGGTGTTTATCTCAAGACGTTGCCTCAGATAGCTGGCTACCTGTTGGAAGAAGGGTCTGATCGATGCAAACTAAGGCAGCCATGCGTGAGCTGTTACACAGTGGTTAGTATTGATCAGAGCTAACGGCTGCCGATAGGAATGTGGAGCGGACTGACAGGCGGAGAAGAGGGAAGGAGGAAACGGCCTTCGCTGGTGGCAGACGTACAGAAGAAAGCTGATAAAAAGTCAATTCCACTTAAGTGAATGGCTGCTAACTAAATATTTTTGGGGCCAGAGCCTTCCCAGATAGCAGCTGGAACGTCTCTGCTCCGGAACTGAGACGTTAAGCGAGCATGGCATCGACGGCTGAGATAAGAAAAGCTCGTGATCGCTGGCAGAGCAGGAGAGCCTGACGAGCCCGCATGCTGGCCCTGCACACCGAGCCGGCACGTCAGCCCCGCACACCGGCCCTGCTGCGGTGCCTGCCACCACCACCAGCAGCTCTTCATGACGGGAAACAGGAACAGTGTGGGAAGGGTTCACGAAGCAAACGTGGCCAGTACTTAAATACCCACTTCACACAGAGAAAGCAATGATTTGATTCCAGCCCCTTTCCCCCGAGATGTCGCTAAGGACCAGCGTGAGAGTGACTTGCTTGGCATGCAGAAGCAGCGCAGATTTTCCAGCCCCAGCCCCTGCCATCTGGAGACACTTCTCATGCCAGTGTGGGACCAGCGACTGCCACAGAGCCTGTCTCAAGTCCTGAGTGTATGGAAAGTTTTAAGAGTTATAGCTCACCAAAAGTGGTTTCACAAAGCTGGCGAGATGCTGTGTGGGCTCATTTGGGTGGCAGTGCTATTTCTGCCCGAAACTGCCGGCTGACACCGTTGTGTTCACGCTCCAGTTTTCCAGCCCAGAGGTGTCTGCATGGGTGAGGCCTCCAGAATTCAAACTACCTACAAACAGTTCTCTAAATGATGTACCACATCCTGAAATCTCACTGCATGAAAGGTGCTCGGAAACACGGCGGCATTGCCCCGTGTCGGGAGGAGACCGAGGAGCTCTCCTATAGCAGTCGGCTTCCTCCCCAGCACACCACAACAGCTTTTGGTTGTCTTCCTCTCTGATTTGATCACATTAGTGCTGCTTTGGGGTCTGTTACATTGTATGGCCGTACACTGTTATAGAACACAAAGAAATCAAGAATTGCTTTTCCTGGGCCCAATACTCAGTATTTTGGCTATGTTTCAGGCACCAACTTTTAGCGGACTGGACCAGTGCGTGAAGCACCTGATATAAACTAATTCTCCAACAGTTTGATTAATAGGGTCATAGTCATAGCTTCAGCTCAGGTTCAACCTTTTTAACGTTTATTATTTTACAGAGTAATAAATCAGGACAGCAGGAAAGGACAGATGCAGGAATGTCCCTGTCTACCCATCTGCTCATGAAGACAGTGGGTCACAGGATAACGGTTTACGGGGTTGGGGCAGCTGATACTAGAAAATCTGCCGGAGAGGAGTTTGTAACAGAGCCAGCAGCGCCACGAGGAAGGAAGAGGAAGCTGGAAGCCGGTCAGCGTGCCCTACAGAGCTGGAGTATCGACAACAGGACACACAGGTCGGGGCTCCCAGCAAGCTAACTGGGATGAGATGTCCCCTTGCAGACCGCAAGAGGAAAGGCACCTGTGCCACACTGCCAACCGTCCCGGTGTAAAGTGGGATGCTGCCCTTTCTTGCGGAGCAAATGAGTCCGTTCCTACCCTTTCAGCACCAGCCGTGGCCAAATCAAGCTCACCACAAAGGCCCTTAATGAGCTCAGTATCATGGCAATGGAATACAGCTCCGATCTCGTCATGGGAGACTACAGCTTAAAGAAAGAAAAGCCAAGTTCTGTAGGTCCAGTGCAGACTTCAAAGAGGAGCAAGCAGAAGCTTTGCAGTTCAGTTTGTGGGAAGTGATATAGATGACACAGATGGAAGAAAGTACGGAGGTGTTTTTATGAGATTAAAAGAAAAAGAGAAATAAGCGTAGAGGTTCAGTGTCTGATGAAGCTGATGGAGACACTACAGGAACATGAACTGAAACAGGAAGGGGAAGGACTGGAGGTGGTGAACCTGAAGCTTGACTTGTTAGGAAGGAGGGATGGAGAAAGAACAAGAGATCTGAAGGGGTAAAACGGACAAATCAAATACTAAGAAAGACTGTTCTGGCAATGTAGTTTATATGGACTGAAACTTGTGGGATGACAAAAAGAGGTGGCTGTGGTAATCAAGCAAGAGATGATGGAGCCTTGGAAAAGAGGTTTTGTTATCTGAACAGAGAATGATCAAATCATTCAGAAACTGTGAAGGGTAAAGAAAAAAATGGAATTCTAGTTTGGTCGTATTAAGTTAAAAACTCCATCTGATGAATGCACTTTGCTTCTCACATCAACTGGTTTGTTATGTGCAATGCAAATTTAGTGACAGCACATATAGATGCAAATAAATTCATGTGTAACATAGTGAGAACAAGTCAGACTAATGTTTGAAATTTTTTCCCTATATTTATAGCTTGCTTCTTAGATTGCAGAGCAAAGCAAGTTTCATACAGAACAAACATTTCACTGTTTTCCATCTTCCTTTAACAGGATTTAATTTTACTTTTAAATTTTAATTAGTTCTGTGAAGGGGCCAGGCAATCCTAATGCGCAGGCATCACAACTTGCAAATTTTTTGCCATTGTAACTTCAAGACCATTAAAAGAGGTAGAAGTCCCAAAGCAGGGACCTGATTATCAAAACACTGCCAGCAGCTGGACTCTTCATAGGAATGTATTTGTAGTTGTGGATGTTGATATTTGAGGTATTTATAAAGCAAAGCTATTGTCCTCGTTTCTGTTACTGGCTGACGTACACTGCCACAGGTATTTGGTTTTCATGCAGCTTTGGCCACAAACATCGACACCGCACATTTACGTTCAGAAATCCTACAATTTTTACACACATGCTTTTTCAAGATAATGCTTTCAAACCTTATCCTTACTTTTATATTGATTTAAATAAAAGTTAAAGGTGAGATTTCGGCCACTTTCTGACAGAGAACATTGAATTACATCGCGAAGGCATCGGCACAGCTAGAAAGCTGTCGTCAGCGTGCACATGCCGCTTGCTGGACAATCAGTAAGATGATTTAGTGAAGAAATCACTTCTATATTCCACTATGTTTTTCTGCTAAATACTGTGCAATTCAAAACTGGATTGAAATCCACATGTTAAGGCTCAGCCTATTTTATTCTGCTTTCTTACCAGGCTGCATCCCTATACTGTGTTATATTGTCATGTTTTGAAGCTGACACAGTACAGGAAAAACTAATGAAATCTATTAGACTTACAGTACAAAAGAGGAGAGATTTCTAAGAAATACCGCACAAAAAAAGCACACATGAAAAAAATGGGAGCAGCAGAGAACAGCAACTATGTGCCACAAAAAGATAAATACAAAAAGCTCAGCTCTCTCTTATAAGACACCCACAGTCTCCATCTGTCATCTCAACCCTTCCTCTCCCAACTGTTCTTAAATTAAATGAATGCTTCTAATGGGAGATTTTCTCATGAAAGCTTATGAGAATTCATCCAAAGACAAATTAAAACAATGCAGTGTAATCAAGCAATTCACCTCTCTAACAGGTTGCTTGGCTTCAATGTTCACATTTACAAAAGAAAAAAAGCAACAATAAGACACCCAAATAAAGAAAAAACAACTAAAGAGCAAAGCTTTCACTGACTGAAGCCGATACAAGCGCAAGTCGCTCTCTGCAACCATTCTGACGGCTGTGTAGCTGAGACTAGAGGTTATTTTACTCTGTATAAGAAACTACTGTACATATCTGATTTAATGATTTTGTTCTTTTGTTTGGGCCTGGCAGTTTGAACATGGCTAAATGGGTCAGCAATGCTAAAACAATATATTATTTTTTTCGTCATGTAATTAAAACTAGCTTGGGCTACTGAGCCGAAAGTCTTTTAAAAATATATTTTCCTACTACTCATCACTTATGATTTCAGTTGCTTTTAGGGTCCTGTCTAGCATCCTATTTATGTTTGGACATGAATAATGTGTCCAGACTTTCCACTTTCCCTTTTGTATCTGGTCAGCTTAATTTTGGGGTTGCTGTGCAGTAACAAAATTCTTCAGCGTTTGGGTCGAATGCATCTAATTTCTACCACTTGTAGCCTAGATAGATGCACTAGCAAAACTGTGATGAAATCACAGAATCACACAGAATCACAGAATGTTCGGGGTTGGAAGGGACCTCTGTGGGTCACACAGTCCAGCCCTCCTGCCGAAGCAGGGTCACCTACAGCAGGCCTCAGAGAACCTTGTCCAGGCGGGTCTTGAATATCTCCAGAGAAGGAGACTCCACAGCCTCCCTGGGCAGCCTGGGCCAGGGCTCTGTCACCCTCAGAGGGAAGAAGTTCTTCCTCAGGTTCAGCTGGAACTTCCCAGGCTTCAGTTTGTGCCCGTTGCCCCTTGTCCTGTCACTGGGCACTACTAAAAAGAGTTTGGCCCCATCCTCCTGACCCCCACCCTGCAGATATTTAGAGGCATTTCTAAGGTCCCCTCACAGCCTTCTCTTCTTCAGGCTGAACAAGCCCAGCTCCCTCAGCCTCTCCTCGTAGGAGAGATGTTCCAGTCCCCTCACCATCCTCGTAGCCCTCCGCTGGACTCTCTGCAGTAGCTCCTCATCTTTCTTGACGTGGGGAGCCCAGAACTGGACAGAGTACTCCAGATGAGGCCTCATTAGGGCAGTGTAGAGGGGAAGGAGAACCTCCCTCGACCTACTGGCCACACTCTTCCTAATGCACCCCAGGATGCCATTGGCCTTCTTGGCAGCCAGGGCACAAATATTTCCATTAAAACCAGGTCTAAAGGAGGGCACTTGAAAAGGAACAGATCTTAAGTTCGGACACAACCACCTGTCAGTGCTTTCCGAATAACAGGTCTTCGTTTCCTCTATACTCCACCGTTTTGCTCTTTGAATGCATAGCAGGTAGCCTGATGCCGAATGGGTTGTTTGCTTGGCTAATTGTCCCACTAGATTTAGATCTGGCAGCACAAAGGAACTTAAAAGGAGACAAGCCACCCCTGCCACCCCAGAGAGGTTCCCAGCACCAGGGACGGGTCGAGCTGGAAGCACACTGGCTGCAGGACGCGTGGTTGGGGCATTGCTCCTCAGTGGCTTTCAAGTCCACCGCTGTCGCTGTAAGCAGGTCCTCGGCTGGGGCAGCGCTCGGGACCTCGCCTGCTGTGGCGGGCAGGGATAACTGGACAGCCACGAGCGGCTGCCACGCCGCTGGCTGGGTAAATCCAGGGCTCCGTCTTCACTTGCCTCTGGTCTAGACCTCTGTTTCGCTGCTGCGGGTGCTTCATTTCCTTTCTCTGGGTCTCGGCACCTGGTTGCAGTACTCGCTCAACTGGTGAGTCCCCTTGGATTTCCTTCCCTGTTTGCTTTAATCTCTCTCGCTCCCTCCTTGTTCTTTCACTGTCTTTGCATGATTTCTGCCCTCACCCTCTTCATTACCAAAGTCACTCGGACTGTTCGAGTTCACAGCGAAAGGCAACTGAAATCCTCCCCAGATTCCCTGGTCCCTCTTATTTTCTCCATGTGCTCTTTCACAGTTTCTTTTAGTGAAGTCCCTCACTGTTGTACTTAACCACCGTGAGTGACAGAAATCCAATGCTGACCACTTCATTATCTGCCGACCTTGTCCCCCTGGCCTCCTGCCCCTCCATCTCTCTTGGGCAGTTTGCCCTACGTCGCAAGTCCTTGTTAAAGGTCAGGACCCCAAACCATCAGAATTGGTCGTGTTGTTTTACTGTATCACCAGAGAAATCAGGGCTGTCGGATCTCATTAAAGCCCTATTTGTGGGTGGAACACCACTCCTGGAGCAGGATGAGCTGCTACCTTTGAAACGCAATCTTCACCAGATCCGATCAGCATCGCACAGGGATTATATTCCACCAGTCAATCTCTGATAATCGCTCCCACCCTTATTGGCATGGCTGCTGCTGTCCCTGCATGAGAAAGGAAATCCTCTTAAACAAATACTCTCCGCGGGAGCAAGGCTCCCGCTCCCCGTGAAGAGGCACAGGATCAGGCCTCTCGCAGGACAGTTGGACGCCCAGGCTCCGGCGGAGGAGCCCCATCAATAAGCCCAGCGCGTTGCGTTGTTAGTCGCCTAGCAGCTAACCGTAGAGACGCTTCGTACTTAATATAGTGCAAATGATGGAAAAGTGTTAACTGATCCTCTCAACGCGCCTCCGAAATGAGCAGGGACCTGTCACCACCGTGCTGGAGCGGGGAAGTGACGTGACTTCCTGAGTGTGACATCGCAAACCAGCGGCAGCACTGGAAGTATAATTATTCCCAGCCTTATAAGAACTTCTTTAAATCGTGACTGTCATTAGCTTCTTCTCTGACGTGACTATTAAAATGGAGACAACCTTTCCCTTTAGGACTGCGCCCCGGTTATAAGACACAGTCATGGAGATGCTGGCATTGCACTCGGGAATTGCCAGACAACGTTGTCAAGTGAGTCAGGTGGTAAATAACATTTTGCTTCACATGTCTATTAAGTGTTTTAAATAAAGTTTCGGTGCGGCTAGGTGTTGAATGCATAGTTTCCCCGGTGCGCAATGCAGAAAATGATACAAACCCATTACATGAATTCTGAAGACAACAAGAAATCTCAGCTGCCTGAATGAGAATACGTCAAAAAGTAAACACAGAGACAAACAAAAACCGTCGGAATGACGTTGAGAACCAAACCACCTCCAGAAAGAAGCAAAATGATCTCCGTACAACATGACAAGACGAGGGGAGGCAGCATATTAAATTCACAAAATGTAGATGTTTCACTTCAATGAGAGATTTGCCATGACTGCCTGTTCTGCCACAGGGGCTCCAAGTTGTGCACTACAGGGTCACATGTCAGGATTTTTCTAGAATGCATTCATAATATTTTAGCATCCTTCGCCTGAAACATTCCACCTTGTTAGCTGAGATCCCCCCTGCTCCGGAACGGTCAGAGAAGCTCAGCTGATGTGCAAAGGAAGATGCTGATGCTGGTAAATCCAACAGAATATAGATGGAAAGGGAGTGATCATTGGAGGAAAGAGGGGCTAAACCTCTCTGGATTGAGGAACCATAAGGGCAACCAAGCCTGGAGGCAAGGTTTGGATCAGTTTTTATACCACCTTCTTGGGGTTTTTCTTATTGAACTTAATGCCTAGAAAGAGGATGAACTTAGATGTTGTACGGTGAGAGGATTATCTTTGTATAGCGGACTGGGACAGGCACGGCTCACATGCAGTCCGCAGCAGAATTTTAAAATATCCTGCTTCAAAAAAAAGCGTAAAAAGAGGAAAACCTAAGAAATCCTCAACTAGATGGAAAAAAGAGAAGATCTTAAGAAGTCTAACAGACAGCTCTAAAACCAAAGCATGATGACTCAATATAATTTATTAAAGTGGCAAGAGAAGGCAATAACTGCACAGGAACAGCACAGTTACCCACAAGGAGATTTACCAGGAGCTCAAAAACCTGACAACACGGTCCAGATTACAGGGAAACACTAAGCCTGCTTTGCCCAATGCTGAGCCGGGCAGGTGTATTTGCATTTTTCAGAGAGGGTGCAAAAAAGGGACACGAGCCATATACGCGAGGTGCAATAGCAAATCACCTTAACGAAAGCAAGCATAGATTTAACTCCAGATTCAGGCAGGTTCTGGGAACTGAGAGAATGAGCGTACTGAGCGTGTGAAAAAGCCAGAAGATCTGCTTCCTGGATAGGTCAGTAATTCTGATATTTTTGCATCCATTTGGGTCAGCAGGGTCATAAAATGTGACCTTTCCATTTTGCAAAGTTTCTTCTAAGTCATTCTCCTAAGAGCTTCTTTAATCTGTTCTTAACCAGAAACAGTGGGGCTGTCTCAGCTGGCCTCCTTTTAAATTTTGATGCACATTTACAGACACTTACCAAAAAGGGGTATGATTTTCAATAGGAAAAGAAGAGCTAAATTAGGCTAGAGCATCTTTTAATTGAATTTAATACAATTTTTGCTATTCCTGAAAATATATATATTATATCTGACATTGTTTAACATCTCAGCATTTGCTCAATTCGCAATGCCTGAGGAGCACAAGTCAGTCCTGAGGACTGGGAGCACGTTTCCTTTGGAGGCTACGGCAGAGGTGTCCCTGCCCCAGGAGAAGCGCAACACGCGCTGTTCGCTGCAGCTCCTGTTCTCCGTGGGGCTGCAGTGAATTTGCTGCTTGACTGCAACACTGAAACTATCTGTCAAGTCCAAAGCAGAAAGAGAGTTTGAAAGACAAACATGATCTGTGATCAATATCCTAACAAATCCAAAGGAAGCCCCAGCTCCCGAAGGGTTAATCCAGAGAAGAAAAGGCATCTGCATGTTTAGTGAGCTAATGTGTTTATTGACAGGGAAGCCTTTAAGTCCTCAAGAGGGAAAAGCTTAGATAAGTGACTGGAAATTCATGTCAGACAACCTGGTTGGGGTGGAACGTGGTGATGTTTTCCAGCTGATTGACTTTTTGGACTCCTGGGGGTGTCCTGCCGCAGAGGGTCTGCACCCACCTGGAGCGGAGCGAAGACCATCCTGACACAGGGATGTTCCCAGACCAGGGAGCGTCCAGGCCAACGAAAAGATGGTGGGCTTGTATCCATCCAGTTTATACCAGCGCCTTTCAGCATGTTGAATCTGGTCCTAGAGTATGTTGTAACTGTCCATCAAAACTCCGCACTTGAAACCCGGACACTCGTGTTGATTTCTACTGGGGGGTCCTGTAACACGCAACCAATTCACTGCTGAGACCGCATCCCCGGTCTGCGCCTCCGCTTCGCGGCCTGGGGCTAACTCTCCGCTTGCGTGTTGGCGCGTCCATCGCCGGGCATCGGCCCAGCTGCCCGCGAGCCTGCCGGACACCCCTGCCCAGGGCCGCGCGGAGGAGGAACTGCATCGGACCACCTTAACTCCCCCGCGTGTGTCCACTCGCCGGTGGCTGCGCGGTCAATGCCAGGGTCAGGGGTCAGGTGTCCGCCCGCTAATAGAGCGTAAGCCAACATTGTCCTCAAATTGCTGGAGTAAAGAGACAATGCCCACCTCCTGCTGATGGCCCTACCCTGGGGGAGCGGGTATCGGCGTTATTGGAAAGCTGCCAGTCCAGGAGGTGATGGACGGGGCTGACAGCAGCCACAGACCGTCCGATCGCCGCTGGAGAGCCGCTCGGAAACCCTCTGCAGGGCAGTGCATTGACCGACCCCGCAGAGCTGCATACCGGTGGCCGGGTTTGCCTCGCTTGATGAATCTCCTCGGCTCTGTGAGGCTCAGCCCCGGTCGCCAGCCGGGAGCCTGCCGCCTCATGGCCAGCTCTGGGCTGGCCTTTCCAGCCTGGCTGAAAGTTCACGGTGACCATCGCGGGAGGTTCTGCAACGGCACTGACCTCCCCGCTGCCTGACGGCCGGACCCTGGGTGCTGGCATCCTGCGAGTCAGAGCAAGGGCGAGGGAACCGCCGATTACATACGGTGCCTTCCGCCGTGGGACCGTTTGAAATTACTTTAAAAACCAAGCGAAATTACAAAACCAGGAGGTGAGAGACATTACCAGCATCCAGGATAACAGTTAAGATCGGAATTTTGATAAATGTACAGTTTTTTGAATTGTCCCAGGACACAGTCTGCACCTAATTCAAGACACGACTGAAGGGAAGACTCAGTAGACGTCTCTGCTCTTTTGATGACAAACACCTATGATTGCAGGTACCATAGCTGCTATAAAGATGTTACGACGGTGTATTCGTTATGGATTTCTAAGACCTGATGTATTGGGAAAGTATTGTAACTGAACTAGATATATCACATTTCTACACTAGTTAAGAGATTATAAGAAGATAAATTAAATTAATGGTCCGTCTAGCCAATATCCTGTCATCCACAGTGACCAGTAACAGAGCCTGTGGGCAAGAGTATGGAATACGTGAGCAGACAGCGATGCTTCCCCAGAAGCCACCAACAACTTGTGATTAAAGGACTTTCGGAACTACAAGTCGTGTTCCACTTCTTAGTAGTCCTCAGTGGATTCTTCTCCCGTAAGGTTGTTCAGTTGCTCTCTGAACCCACAGACCACCCGCGTCTACAGCCTTGCCACAGACGAGCTGCGCAGCAGAACTTTGCCTTGTGTGAAGAAACAGCTTCGTTTCTTGCTCTGCTTGTTCTCAACTTTCTGACTGCAATTTCCATTTGCTGCCCCCTCATTCTTGTACCAGGACAGACAGTGACATTCCCTATTTACCTGGTCCATTGAATTACAATTTTATGATGGTCGCTGTGTCACATGCCAGTTGTCTCTTCCAGACTGGCTCTTGCCCCAGCCAGAAGCTGTTCTCTACTTCGATCACCTTTCTTGCACTTTTCTGACCTTTTCCCCATTCCCTTTTTTGAGGTAGGACCAGAATTGGACAGATTATTGAAGAGGCAGGCACGTAAGGGATGTATAGTGACACACCGATCTTTATGTTTTTTCTCTACTTCTTTCCTAACAATTCCTTACATTGTTTGATCTTTTGATCACTACCGTGTGCCAAAACAGTGTTTACAGAGAACTGTTCAGCGAAGCCCCAGGATCTCCCACCTGAGTGGTGACAGGTAGCTTCCCCCTATACGTTGCCTCACCCTATCTTATCATTTTTCGATAGGAGATTCCAGATTTCATGGCTGCTGAGGAATTGTATCTTTGTTCATTTGCCCATTTTAATTTTACTTTGGGAATCTGGTGTGGTACTGCACTGTCAGAAGCCCTGCAGTTCTGCTCCTGTACGCTGAGATTATCAAGAGATGCCAGTGTCCCAAGTGCCTATTCAGGAAACAAATAAATACCCTGGAAAATTGTTCCCTATAGGCCTGGCAATCTGGTTTGGAATAGACGTGAGGAGGCATGCGAGGCGCAGCACCACAGAGACGAGAACGGGCAACACACACACTGGCACCGCTGCTGATGAAAGGACTAGACTGGAAATACCTGCATTTGAGAACTATTTTCTCAAATATAGTAATATTTTAGTAACTTTGTGCCAGTGCCAGTTCCTAAAGGCGCCTGGGGTCTTGCTACCTATTAGCTGCAGACGGAAGAGAAGTCAGACCGTGTAAGATGCTCAGAAT
Source organism: Opisthocomus hoazin (assembly GCF_030867145.1). NCBI lineage: Eukaryota > Metazoa > Chordata > Aves > Opisthocomiformes > Opisthocomidae > Opisthocomus > Opisthocomus hoazin. The sequence goes on along the minus strand of NC_134425.1, from coordinate 3,612,220 downwards.
AAACTGAGATAGTAACGACTTCTGAGTTCTTATTCCTGGTAGTATCTGTAATCCTTCTGTCCCACACAAGACAGGGCTCGCAGCATGCCCAAGCGCTGCAGGGTGGGTTTCCAGAGAGTCACCGGACAGGATGGCCGGGGTGACGGTGATGCCAGGAGACCCCTTGGGACCGCTGCCCTCCAGTCCCTCTGCTGAGGGCAGAGAGCGGCTCTGCAAGACAGCGGGAGCCGTTCACAGCTCTGCAGAGTACACGCACAGCTCTCCCAGTCCCGGGTTTATGGCGTTAGATGGTAACAGGGTAGTCCTGTACAAAGCTGAGGAGAATGGGACACGGGATACAGCAGCTTCAGGTTTGATCTTTCCCACGCTGGTTACATCAGCGCCGATTCTGGTGGAAATACGGACACCACGTCAATATACAACCGTTTTACACAGTTCTTCCACACACCAGGGCTGAACTGGTGGGTGGGCAGTCATCTAGCCAGGACCCCGACCACAGGCTGACCGATGCCTATCTCATCGTGGGAGCGAGGGGAGCAGGAGAGGACGGACGCCCATTGGCACAAGGACTCCCAGATGTGCTGTGGCCACCAGTGAACCAAGTTCTCAGCGCCTAAAGGTTTCCAACAGTCAGAGTTGCTCCTGCTACAGCTTTCCAGTAGCCATTCTGGACGCAAGGAACCGGTAACCAGTCCCGTGGTGGAGTTCATCGGTCTATGAACGAGGCTCTGGTGCTGTCTGCCAGAGCAGGGAATGGGGGCTGAGGTCCTGTGCTGCCCACCACGCTACACGGAGCCCGCAGGAGTATTCCCCTTCTGTGAAATCCCAGCCTGGGAACGGGGCGGAGGGGCAGCCTGGGCAGAGAGATCCACAGACAGCCTTACTGGGCAGCAGGAGCGAGTCTGGTTTTGAGACTCAGATTCCTGATTCCTGTTCACGGGTCGAGATGTTTGATTGACCAGACTAGCAAAGGAGACGCCATGCTCGGTTCCTGCTGTTCTCCTTGCCTCCATTTGCATATTGAAGGATCGCCGCCGATGCCTGCCTGTCAGAGATGGTGACAGTTGTGGGGGTTTTTTGGCTTTATCAAGGAGGATTATTTTTAACCCAAATTATTTTGCATTGTAAATGTTTAAATCCACATCAAATCCAGATTAATGCATAAAATAGTCCAAGAGGGTATTTACTGGAAAAAAAAAAAACAATAAATCAAATCACTATGGCTAGCTCCCATCGGAAGTGTTTTAAAAAGGGGAAAGTTTGCGATTTTGGCTAAAATATCACTTCAAGGAGAAGATTCAAATAAAACTCTCTGCAAAATGGCCAAAGTTTACATACAAACTGGAACCCTTAGTACTTTTTCACAACATGACTGGAATTAATAATGCAGATAAATCCTAAATAAATCAGGATTAGTGTTAACTACGTCTTGAGGTTTAATACGCTCTACGAAAATGAAAGGGGGCTGGCGGGGGAGGAAGGAGCTTTGCCTTAAAGCTTGCCCGCCAGCAAGCAGAGCGGTGCCCGGGGAGGAGGGCAGGGGCGCGGGGCACTGGGGAGCCCGAGGGGCACTGGGGAGCCCGAGGACCAGCCGAGCGGGGCAATCAAAGCGCCTCTAATCGCTGCCGCTGCTCCGGGGATGGGTTCAAAGGATCTCATCTGGCCACGGGCTGCCTGAGGTCACCACTGAAATGCAGTCGCGGGGCAGGGGGAGGGGTGTCTCGGATTTTTGGACAGCCGGGCTGTTTGGATCTGTTTTCAGAAGGTCAGCCAGATTGCAGTATTTTACCGTCTTATCAGCAAAAAGATTAAACTTCCCTCCGTGGTTAAAGAGCTCAGCCCCACTCTGAAGGAAAATATAAATAAAACTGCCAACACAATCGCCCTAAGTAAAAACTGCCGCAGCGTGCCGGAGCTCGCTGGAAAGCCTGGGGAGCCGCTTCCCGGTGACCTCTGCACCGCCGGCCACGCTAGCGGGATCTCGCTGACATCCTCCTCCTCCTCCTTCTCCTTCTCCTCCTCCTCCGTGGTGTTTGACGTACCCCTCTGCATCCCCGGCGAAGGGTTAAAGCTGTGAGCAAGGGAAGACTGAGGGAGGGACGGTTGGGTTGGTTGCTCCAGGTCGCTCCCACCGGTGTCCCTGCAGTCTCCAGGGCTGTTCCACCTGCGAGCGAGGACCATCCCCATTCCCTCCTGCTCTTTGTGCTGGACGAAGCCAGGGCTGAGGAAACACTCTCATGATACGAAAGTAGCTTTAAATTTTTTTTTTTCCCCCAAAGCCACAGAGGAGTAGAAGAATGCTTCTTGTGTTCACTTCATTACCTGGAAATTCACTCTGCCCCTCTCCATTCCTGCTCTCTTCTTGCACACCTGTGTAAGGACGCCGTTTGCTCTGTGCTGCCCGGCCGTCCTCAGGTGTGAGACCAGCCTGAAAAGTCTCAGAAATTTGTGGCGTTTTCAGAAATCTCATCCCCCATCTGTTTCCTGTTCCTTTTTTTCAGCACTTCCCCAGCGCTCACACCAGCTCCAAGTCTCAGAAGAGAAAGCGGCCAAATCCTCGTCTGCCCCATGCCACGGCTAATTACTGACACCTGCGTGAAACGGCGATAAACGCGTCGGGATAATCCCGCGTTACCCGCTGCTGCGGCTGTCCCTGGTCACCCCGCACAGATGTGCACAGCCAGCGCCTAAACCGACAGGGTCCTCAGGGAGGACAAACGCGCTTCCAGGGTGACCGTTAGAAAAGAAATTCAGAAACGTGAAGTTGGCGTGTGATTTTTTTTCACCTTCTGAGTAATCTTTCCCACGCAATAGCGCGAAGCTGAGCTGAAGTGCTGCTTCCTTCCTGCTGCTGGCAGCGAGTGTGTCGGACGCATGAGGCTGTGGCGCTCAGTTCTGCACAGGTAGGAATCTGCTCGGCTCTGAATAAAGATTCGTTCATTTCGCAGTGAAAATTTTAATGGCATGGCAAGGATCTACGCAAAGAAATAAACCGATGTGCCAGCAAAAAGCCTGTGCCTAATGATGCTCATGGATTTGAGAAATATCCCAACTCTTCCCATAAAGCAGTCTGCTAAGCTTTAATGATAACTCGCTGTTTTGGATTTTATGAGAAATATTTACGTATGATTAAACATTGATCAGTAAGCAAACAGAGTAGGTTTTCAATAATTTTTAAATATTTAAAAGCTGGAAATCATCCTATTTTATATCATGTATAGTGAAGTGCCAGTCATTAGTCGTCCCACTGCTAATGTTAGTTGTTAGGGCTCTCAAACACAAGATCTACTGTGCGAACGAGTACGTGTCTCCAGTCTCCTCAAGAACAAGCTGGCAGATGTGTACTCGGAGCTACGGAGCTTCAGATCGGAAACGATCCTGGCTGGGCTGGTGACACCTCCCGGCCAGTCCCCATGTGAGAGTCAGCACATTTACCTCGGTAGCACTGGAAACTTTTTAAAAAGTTAAAGAAAATGAAAAACAAGTCTGTCTCTTCTTCAAGGGAAACTTAAGCGTAGGTCTGGGAAGATAAAGATGAGATGCACAAGTGTAAGAAATCCTCAGATATCTGATTATTCTAACTCTTGCAAGAGTTAACGCTGACATTTTGCAGAAGTAAGAGCATTGCATTCACCCACAGGTTCTGCGCTCCCTGGAACAGCCACCCATCGTGAGCATGAGGCCATCCACAAACTGCACATAACCTTTGAGTCGCTTCAGGTGAAACAAACCTCGAGGATGCTTTCCAGCAGCTGGAGAGCCTGTTGTGGCCCTGAGGCAGGACGGGCACTTTGCAGGGCTCACAGCAGCTCGGGATGCTCGTTCATGTCGGTGTATAATGCGGAGAACCTCTGTTTCCACACCGTACCAACCTGACCAAACATCAAAAACAAGTCTTACGAGGAGCGACTGAGGGAGCTGGAGGTGTTTAGTCTGGAGAAGAGGAGGCTGAGGGGGAACCTTATCGCTCTCTATGACTACCTGAAAGGCAGCTGTAGTGAGGCGGGGGTTGGTCTCTTCTCCCAGGTAACTAGTGATAGGATGAGAAGCAATGTACTCAAGTTGTGTCAGGGGAGGTTTAGATTAGATATTAGGAAAAATTTCTTTACTGGAAGAGTGGTCAGGCATTGGACTAGGCTGCAGAGGGAGGTGGTTGAGTCACCATCCCTGGAGGGGTTCAAACAATGTGTAGACGTGGCACTTTGGGATATGGTTTAGTAGGCACGGTGGCGTTGGGTTGATGGTTGGACTTAATGATCTTGGAGGCCTTTTCCAACCTATGATTCTATGATTAAAAATCCGTTCGTTTGGCTAACATCGATGTTTAAGCAAACACATGCAGGCACCATAGTGTGCCAAGCCAAACCAACCACCTCGTTCATTGCCCGGTTCCAAGAAAATAAGCATATTAAGGGCAACGTCAGAGCCGTGGAGCACAGCTGGCTCCTGCCCGAGACAGACCGGTCCTGTCCCAGCCCCTTCCCCGCACCCTCTGCCATTTCTGATGGAATAGGAGAGCTGAGCTGCTGTGTCCAGCCTGGACACCCTGTGCCAGGTTTAGCTGCAGCCATCAAATCCCCTGCAGAGCTTCAGAGACCTTTTCTAGGCTAGCTTTGCTAGCGGCAGAAAAATGTTTCTAGAGGTTTTCCCAGGATTCTCAACATAAATGTTCAGAAACGATGTGATATTAACAGAGAATAGGAGCTGTTTTATTTATACTGTGATGTTTAAACATTTAGGTTTTGCTTTCAGCTGTTTCCAGTAACAGAAAAAGGAAAAAAAAGGGTGGGGTGGGAGGTCACTGAGAAATGGGTGTAACGTGTGCTACTTCCACTGCCATGGTAGAGCGAGGTAGCATTAGCCCCTCATCCGAGTGGGCAGAACTAGAGTGAAGTCAATGCCACGGTGCTGAAGTACAAGTAGCCAAGGCTGGTTAGGGTCCTTAAAAAACCACATAGTGCTATTGCTGTGTGTTTTGAAGGAGTGAATTTCCCAGCCCTGAAGACACCGGTGTGGAACAGGGGCTGGAAGAAATAACCGAAAACTTTCTGTGCAAACTAGACAACTTTTAAGAACAATTTACTCGGTGCCCCAAAAGCTGCAAATTTTTATTCACAAGGAAGTTTGTACATCTTTGCTAAAGGAGGATATGAAAGCAGTTATAAAAAACAGGAATCAAAGTATAACAAATCAAACAAGGAAACATCTGTGACAATTAATATCAGCCAAAGCTAAGATATGAGAACAACTTGTAAGAAAAGTCAAATGTATGAGGTACTCCCAACAAAATGCTCACAAACAATAAACCAGAGATTTTTGAAGTTCACCTTTGATACAAGAAATTTTAATAATTTACTATTATGTGCAATAATTAATTGTTACTAAACAGAGAGGGTAAAAATGTCAATAACTGTGGAATAAAACGTTCCTGGTGCACATCTGTAATCAAACTAGTTGATGTAAATAGATAATCAAGGTCATATAGTAGTAAAGGCGGAGGTTAAATAGCATCTGGTAAGTATAAAGATGTTTAAATTACCAAACCTGAACACTTGTATCTAATAATTTTAAAGGAATCATTTGGAAACTATTCAAAGGCTTCTGGCTAATTCTTAATATGACTTTGAGAAATGAAAAACTCTCCAGACGACTTGGGAGGAAGTCTGCTTGCAGGTCTTTAAAAAGTACATGGGATTGACCAATATATGTAATAAAAGGTCATCATTTGACATGTGTCAGCAAAGAGATGAAGGATGGAGATATGCTTAACACTAACTTTTTGCACTGGAAGTAATTTTTTTTTTCATTCGTCCATTGTGAAGACTCTTAGATCACCAAATCTAACCTGTAACAATGCTGTAAAGCTGTATTAAGCCCAGATTTCCCAACGGACACCTATCAGAAAAGATTCCAGACCTCCACTCAGAAAGGGAAAGCCCAATACTTTATGTGACAGTCTTCGTCCACGGCACATGAAGCAGTAGGTGGAGGTCTGACAAAAAATTGGCCAGGAGGCAAGACAAAGGCAATGGCTTACTTGGCGATTAAAGCAATTGCAGAGGAAGAGCCCTGTGTTCACCTCAGGGTTCAGAAGATTGGAAAATGATAATACTCTTAAGAATTTTGTTATTTGTAGGGAGTCACAACTCTCATTCAAAGAAACAAGTAATAACATTGGCGTTGAACATGTCAAGGTGGAGGAGGTAAACCTGTGGAGAAGCCTGCTGGAGGAGGCCAAAGAGGGGAAGACGAACAATGAGCTCGTGCAGAAGGGAGGTTTGGTGGCAGCTGAACTGAAAGACATCGGAGGAACCAAGGGTACGTATCGAACGTAGCTTAAAAAGGAGAAAACCAAAATTTGCTGACAGAGTCACCTAGCACTTGCTGTCTGGTGTTATGAGCTAATTTCATGAGAAGCTAACCGATCTGAGAAAAGGGCTGTGAAACCCCAGCAAGAAGATGGAAAATCATGTAATAGTGCATTATGCCAGTTAAAACTCAAAATAAAATTTGTGACAGTGACTCAACACGTAAATTATGTGTGTGGAACAAGACTCTATGCTGTATAGCAATTCTTGATAAAGTATCTAAATAAATGTATATTCTAGGAACCACTAATGATGAGGGCTGCAAGTCACACTGACGTGAACGGTAATTTGTAAAGCAGTAAGTGAGGTTTGAGGATCTGATCCCGGAAAATGCTTCTTACAGCATATCAAAAGAATTTTTTTTTTCTGGTACAAACAATCACAAAGGCCTAATTGTAGTTAAGGGGAAACTAGGCAACGAGGCTCATAATTCAGTTAGATTTTTAAATAGTACAAAAATTAACTCTAATAAATGAGTAGTAATTATGCTCAATTTCAGCAAGGAAAATAAAGAATGAGAGAAACATTGTCCAGAATTGAGTATAATGAAGCAATAAAAGAAAAGTTTGCAAAGCAAAATGACAATGGACCTATTTCAGCACCATGATTGATTTTGATGTGCATGGGATTGATGTGTACGCTTAACATCTTTCCTGAATGGATATGGATTTTTAATGCAGGTCTATGTGCTTCAATGAATTGGGGCATCTGTCTTACGCTGGATAATTATGAAATTAAACAGAAAAATACACAGAGAAGGAAAGAGAATCTGATTGTCCAAGGCAAAAAAATAGACAGACAATGGAAACAATGAAATTTTTAAATTAAATTTTTATACGGAACATGTTAAGAGTAAATGTTTTAATTTACATAAAGAAAAAAGATATATAAGGATTTCTGAAAGCTCTTAATGCAAAGTTTGATAATAGGTCAGTTAGGCATTAAAATTACATCTGACTTTTGTTTGACTTTTCATAAGGAGCAGTGAGGAGAGTATCTTTTCTTTGGAAGAACATAAGTATGAATATTAAAGGGAACTACGATCATACCTTTATGAGAAAACTGCTTTCTTCTTTGAAGTTTTGGCTCCTCTGAAGAGAAACGTGTACCAAAACCCCAGCCTTCTGCTCTCCTTTTTGGGATGCAGACCCCAAATTTTTGATGCAGGACAGGCTCCCCCTCCACCCCGCTGTGCAAACACAGAGTTCAGCTGTAAAAAAACCCTAAAATAACAACAAAAAAGGCCACAAATCCCCAACCAAAGGCCAGGACATATAACCAAACTGGTCATCTGAAACTTTAGTGATTCTTTTCACTTGGGAATAAAAACTTTGCTTAAATCCTGGGATACCTCTTCTGCCGTTACTGGGTGGAATGGAGGGAACCTGCAGACTTGCCCCTTGCAAAGACCCTGAATTGAAGTCACATTTTTGTTTGTTTCTGTTGTTGCTGTCACAAACAGGTGATTCAGCCTGATCAAAGAACAATTCTGAGCAGGCAGCAATGTGAAATTCGCATCTTCAGCGTGACGGCCGGGGCATCGCCACATGCACCCACGGACCCGCGGCCTCATGGCCTTGGCCACCGCCTCTGTCCTCAGCACAAGCACTGTCCTTGAAGTGCCCCAGGCATCATGTGCACAAACGTTTGAGGGCAAAGCCCTTAATATATGTCGGTGTTTAAGGATCCTGGGAGCAGACGGGAGCACCTGGGAGCTGTGGGCACGGTGTCTGCCAGCAGGACAGAGACTGAGGGGAAACCCTCCTTTCCCCAGCTGCGTCCCTCCTAACTCCATCCATCAGCGGTGAGGGACTTCCTGGAGAAGGTGTCACGCTGAACCATCCTACGTAATGACCCTGCCAGCTATGAATCACGTTTTACTCGGGTGCAGGACTAGAGCTTACCAAAATTTTTGCTACAGGTTACATATGCAGATAGAGGCTCGACTTCAAATACCTGTCTGCCTGATCAACTGGCATAAACCAAGGCCATTTCTTCCTTAAATCACTAACGCAATTTTGGTGAGAATACTTTTCTTTACTTCAAAGAATGGTATCACAGAATCACAGAATGGTAGCTGTTGTAAGGGACCTCTGTGGCTCATCTAGTCCAATCCTCCTACCGAAGCAGGGTCACCCAGAGCAGGCTGCACAGGACCTTGTCCAGGCGGGGCTTGAATATCTCCAGAGAAGGAGACTCCACAACCTCCCTGGGCAGCCTGTTCCAGGGCTCCGTCACCCTCAGAGGGAAGAAGTTCTTCCTCGTGTTCAGATGGAGATACCTGAAGATTTAAGCACAGCTGCCCATGGCACAGGGGTCCCTGAACAAGGGCTGACAAACTTGATCCGGAGCTGGAGGTGGTCCATCTACTTACCTCCGCTGGGTCTAAACCCGTGTGGGATCGTCAGTCCTCACGTCACTGGGACCTCTCCTGTGCTACCGTAGCTGCGCACAGAGTTATCCTGCACCGAAATGCATCATTTGATAGAGGAATGTTTCGTGAGAGCTAGCCTGACCGCCCCATGTGCACAAACGTGGTTGTTCTTCTGCTCATGCCTGCACCAAGGAGGTGCAGGTTCATCCTGCATTAATTCCTGCACCGAGCAGGTTCATCCTCTCTGTGTGTCACCCACAGTGTATCTTTTGAAAAGATACTATCCAATCTTAAATTAAAAATGCTACGTGACATAGATTCCCTCATCTCCCTAAATAACTTGTCCTAACAATCTACTAGTTTCATTGGATAAAAGACCTAGATTAAGTGTCTCCAATTTTTCACTGCAAAGTACATTTTGCAGACCGCCAATCCTTGTTGCAGCTCTTCTCTAAACTCTGCATGTTTGTTTTTTTTTTGAGACACATTCACCAGAACCAAACTCACCGATGAGAGCTGGAACCCTGACAGTAGCCTCGCAAGTGGTATGATACACTTTGTGATGCCCATTTGGTACGCGGCCAAGAACCTCATTAGCTCTTACAAACACACCACCACGACGCTCATGTTCTGTTATCTAGCGTGAGCCTAGGTCCTTTTCTAAGACACAGCAGTTTTAGCCACTAGATAACAACGATTGTCTGAAAATCATATCCCTTTACAGCTTTCTGGACACCCCAAATTATGAATAACTTTGGTCTACGGACCATCAGGCTGGTTTCTAAACAAAGAGGTGTGAGATGTTATACCAGATGGCAGAACTCAGGAACTGAAATGAGAGATAGCAAAGCTGCTGAAAATACAGAGAATTAGGAAAAGAAACAAATATTCAATAAATTAATACACAAACAATAACTGACTCTAGAGCCAACTTTCATAGGAGAGGAGAGACATGGTAAGGAATGTGGAAAGTTAGTGTTTTCCTATGGCATTTAAAATGTAATATTTCATTTGGAATTATCGTCTTCTGTGCCCATCGATAATGAGGATGCAATCTTCACCCTCCTCATCTCCTTACCTCCACGTTTTTTACTATTGCCACTTTTATCTGGCCCTAAACTACATAGTAATATTTATGGAATAAGCGTTACGTTTTCTCATGAGCTTAGCAGCAAGCACTATGACAACCATATCCCGATTTAGATCCTATTGACATAAAAGTAGGTTGTAGTAACAATTAAAAAAAAAAATCTACAATAAAGGCTCTCAGCTGAGGCCCCTTTATCATTGCGAAACGTAACTTACAACACGTGAATGATAAGGAGCACAACAATGTTATAAGTAACACTGAAAGGCACAGTATTCTTACTAGGGTTTGACAATTGAAAAAAAATGATGGGGTCAATCTCAAGAAAAACTTCACTGATAATTCAGTAATAATCTATTGCTTTCCAATATACGCTGTCTCTAACACTTCTACCCCAAAAATTGTATCTATATACGTATACGTGTACATACACACGCATTTCACAGGGAGTACACAAAGCAAGCCAGGGTAATGCTTGGTGGCAACTTTCTTCCAAAGTGGTTAAATAAATGTTGATGTTCTTGGCGCTAGCTGATTGACCTCTGCCCTTTTAATTAAAGAGACAACACTGCATAACAAAATAAAAAGTAAATTCTGTTTTTACATCATCCTCACATCACATCCCTGCCTCACATCATTTGGCTGCGTTCTCCATACAGCCAGAAGGAAAAGCCATCTCCCATCTGCCCACCAAACCACATATTTAATCCATGTGCTTATGTCAAACTTAATTACAGCACATTTGGCATAAAATAACAATCCACATCCTTGGAGAGGGGAACTTAAGTAGTTAATATGTGTGATTGAATGAAAGTGCTTTGCTGAATGTTTATGAGAAACCCAAGACGAGTGAAATGTGGTGATATTTTAATCATTCAAGCCCCAGCCCTGCTGTCCTGCGCTGGAGCCCCACATCCCCCCAGGGCACCTGCCCAGCCGCCGTGCTCCGACAGAAGCCTCACACCGAGAGACAGAATCACAGAATCACAGAATGTTCAGGGTTGGAAGGGACCTCTGTGGGTCACCCAGCCCAACCCCCTGCCCAAGCAGGGTCACCCAGAGCAGGCTGCACAGCACTGCATCCAGGCGGGGCTTGAATATCTCCAGAGAAGGAGACTCCACAGCCTCCCTGGGCAGCCTGGGCCAGGGCTCCGTCACCCTCAGAGGGAAGAAGTTCTTCCTCATGTTCAGCTGGAGCTTCCTCTGCTTCAGTTTGTGCCCGTTGCCCCTTGTCCTGTCGCTGGGCACCACTGAACAGAGTCTGGCCCCATCCTCCTGACACCCACCCTTGAGTTATTTATAAGCACTTGTTAGGTCCCCTCGCAGCCTTCTCTTCGTCAGGCTGAACATGCTCTTGTACACAAACTTGGCCAAGCCTCGCCCAACAAACTCACCGTCCTCTTAGCAATAAAGTCACGTTATTGCAAAAGAAAGATTTTGATACCTGCTTGCACCCTTGTTTGATGCCCCGCAGTTTTAGATGAAACAAAACTTTGCCACAAGAAGCCGGGGGTTGCCCTACAACCGAGGCAACGGAGCCGCTCTGCGGTGGGTTGCGGTGGAGAGCAAGCGGTTCTCCTGACCAGGAGGTGGATGGCACAACCCGAGACCTCCGCTGGAAAGCTCTCACCCCAGAGCAGGGGAAAGGCTGTCCCACTGTCAGCCACCAGACCTCTTTGGGTTGTGTTGCGGCTGCTGCAGCTCCGAAAGGCATGAGACAGAAACCCGTGCTCTGGGTTTTGAGGCCAGCTGTGACCTTGCAATCTGACGTCCCATAAGGCAAACCAGAATTTCACAGATACTCCTGCACTGAGCTTGAAAGCTGTGTTAAAGCTGAGCTCTTTTTCTTACAGAGGAACAAAGTCTGATGTAAAGGCTGCAAATAGTGTTTTAGTTTTCTCCGCTCCTCACACTGCTATGTCCAACGAGCGGTTCTCCTTCCCAGCAGACACTGGCCAACTGTTGCTTCCTACGACTGTCCATGGACACAAAGAGAGCATTACTGAAGAGCAGCTCTGGCTCCTGGCGCCTGCGTGCCCTGCTACAGTGCACTTCCCTGTGGGTTTTGTCAAACTGTCCTCTAATAAACCACTTCCCAATGTTGCTCTCAGAGGTAATATGAGTCTTCTTGCCCTTTTCTCGCATTCAATGCCTTAAAAATATCTGGGTGCTTCTTTTCACATTGGTTTGTAGAAACCACGGATCTCCAGAACAGAAATTTCCTATCTCTGTAGTCCCCAAAGTCCCTAAAATACAAGAAGTGACTTTGGATTTACATTCCGGAACAGATTTACTAGGGCCAGATAAGGACATAGTAAAGAAGATGTAGAGATGCTTCAAGTGCCACATGGAAATCAGTTGGCATGGCACACACACACAATTGAGGATGAAAAGCCCAGCCTCCAAGTGCAGACACGTGGCTATCCCCACACCACAGACCACAGCACAGGGACACTAGGGAAGTACCATTTTCCCCAAGAGCACCCTGTGCTGGGTGCTGCTGGGAGCAGAGGCTGGGCTGGGGTTTCCTCTTGGCCAACCCCGCACAGCGGTTCTTGAAAGTTTAACTTCTCAACCTTTCCATTTACCCGGAAATGTCTGCTAACTTTGGATATTAGATTAGCATCTGTGCTGCTGATATGAATATATTTTATTTATTTGCATAATGATGCAGGCAGGTGGGAAAGACAACGCTTTGGCTTGGGGAACCTCTAATCTAAAGTAACCAGAACCCAGCAGTGGTGGGAGCCAGGAGCACGTAAAGGAACAGCAAGACAGAGCTGCTGGCAGGAGATGCAGGTTGCGTGTGCTGTGGGCAGCCTCTGACGTGAGGCCAGCGTCCCGGGGGACGTGCTGGCAGGCAGAGACACGTCCTTGTGCAAGAGGCGGGTGGGCTGGGGCCGCACGGGGCACCGAGCATGGCGGCAGGCAAGACCCCGGCAGCCGCAGCTGCTGGCCAGAGGCATAGGACGGTCCCAAGCCAGGAACTGGACAAGGCACCGTCCAGGATGGAGACAGCACGGTCTGCGACCTGCCCTCGCAGGAACACTGCTCGGCAGCACTGCCCAAGCAAGCTGGCTTCAGGATCGCTCCGAAACAGGGTCTGAGAGCTCCTGGCAGCAGCCGGAGCCCCTGGGCTGTGTGAATGCCCTCAGCTGATCTCGGACACCCTGCTCACCGGGACCTGTGGGACGCAGGACATGGTGCGTGCTGGCTCTAGCTGGCTCCCTGGCCCGTGGCCCTGGGGACGGGGAGGTGTAGGCAGCAGAGACTCAGAGCATGCTTCGGCAAGGGATCAAAATCCATAGCACCGACCTGGAGCGCTGGGCAGGTTGGAGGAGTGTAGATGGACAGCCTGAGAAACAGGGGCTGTGTGATAAAAGGATGGAGCCAGGCTCTTCGTGGGGGTGCGCAACGAAGGGGTGAGTGGCAGTGGGCTGAAGCCCGGGCAAGGAAAATTCTGAGTCGCTGCTCGAAAAAATGTTTCGTGAAAGTAGTCAAAAAGTGGAACAGGTGTCCAGGGAGGCTGCAGAGATTTGTAACACCTGACTGGAGAAGGCCCTCAGCAGCTTGATTTCTGTTGGCCTTGCTTTCAGCGGGGGTTTGGACAAGGTGACCTCCAGAGGTCCCTTCTCCCCTAAATTACACCACGATAACCAGGAAAGCTAGAAACACGGAGGTCGCTGCGGTCAGCACCCGAGATCACAGAACGCGGAGTAAAGTTTCAGTGTAAGAAATGGTCTCTGTAGATAGTGCAGGGAAAGAATAAAAAGCGTTCAGCAATGACCTTGATACAAGGAGCAGGAACAAAGAGGAAATAGCTGAATGTGGCAAGGAGGTTATGAGCCCTGGTAATGGCCTGCTCCAGCTCTCATACAATGAGAATGGAAAATCTCCTATTAACTTCAGTGACACCGGCCCAGGCTCTAAAAGAGCAGACACTAAAGTGGATGACAGTGTCAGAAAAGAGAGGAGGAAAGAAGCAAAAATTTAAGTTTCACTTTCATCATGCCGAGTACGAGTTAACTGCTGAAATTCTATTGTTCCCTGTTTCAAAAATGAAAAATAAATAGTTTGCAACAAATACGGCGGAGTGACTGCTGCTGGAGTTAATTGGCTCTGTATCTTTAAAAAGATGGCAAGACTTTCTTGTTGCCAGAGATTAATTCCTGGTGATTTATCAGAGTTAGTGAGAGTCCTTCACCCTGACCTGGATATCAGAAGGGTGACAACAGCCTAAGAACCGTCAGATTGGGTGCAAAATCCTAAGGAATGCACGCTATACAACGATCCAACCTGAGCACTGCGCGCTGGATTTTACATCACCGTCTTTATACTTCCTCTTCTAGCAAAAAATAAGATTAGTTTGGACACTTAACTGAGAAAATATAGATGTATTTTATATATATATATGTCCTAGCAGTAGCAGGATTATGGAAGACAGACTAGTTATGGAGCCTTTGATATGTAAACACATGTAATACAATTGTCTATTTCTTTCTCTTACAGCAAAGTGCATGCTGTTGAAGAAGCTGCAGAGTTTCTATAAAAACCATAGTTTTATCTATGGTGGCTAAAACACTGCCCAGACTGAAACATAAATTGTATTTTTTTGGTATGGGAAGGTTATGAGACGAGAATACCGAGATTCATCAAAACCCCTTTGGAGCAAAGCCGCGTCGTAGCCTGGGGTTATTGCTCGCTGCTACCACTTGTTCTGTTTGTTGTGATGTTTTCTGTTATTTATGCTGCAAAGCAGCGGCCTTTTTTTTTTTTCTGATCCACCGCACACGCTTCCCCGTGCCAGCACAAAGCTGAACGGCAAATATCTGTGTGTCAAGATATAATAGTGCCTGAGCACTCCGAAGCCAAGAGCAAGTATCTTCCTCCAGCACTGCCCAATCATGGAATCATGGAATCATAAGGGTCAGAAGGGACCTTAAAGATCATCTGGTTCCAACCCCCCTGCCATGAGCAGGGACATCTTCCACCAGCCCAGGTTGCTCAGAGCTCCATCCAACCTGGCCCTGAACACTGCCAGGGAGGGGGCAGCCACAGCTTCTCTGGGCAGCCTGGGCCAGTGCTTCACCACCTTCATGGTGAAGAATTTCTTCTTAATATCTGATCTAAATCTGCCCACTTTTAGTTTACAGCCGTTCCCCCTTGTCCTGTCACTACACACCCACGTGAAAAGCCCCCCTCCAATGCACCAGGGCCAACAGTACTGTCGAGGGGGGTATTCGGGTACCACCTAAACTGATGCCTAGGTTTGGTCCAAGTCCCACAGAAAGCCTGTGGCTGACCTGGGGATGGAAGCCTGGGCTGCTGGCTCCCAGGCCAGCGCTACGCCCTGCAGAACACGCTCCCTGCACTTACCCACCATTATTATTGATTGCAGATAGACTGCGAACCGTCCTGGCATCTCCCGGCCCCTGTCCGGTGATGTTCAGGCGACTGCCAAGTGTGGTGCCCTCTTCCCCTCGGGGCTGGAGCGAATTCCCCTTCCCACGTCTGCCGGAGAGCCCTGTCTGCTCGGAGGGACCCAGGATTCCGGGCAGAGCTTTCCCATGCCATCGTCCCTCAGAATAGCTCTGCTCTCCGTATTTTTAGCAAGGCTCTAATGGGCCAATATGTTTGATTTTCCACTGTTTCCACCCTAGCTCAAGTCCCGCTCCTCGGCAGCCTCGCTGCGTTTCTGCTGGCGTGTCTGGCCAGTGGTGGCAGGGACGGGGGATGCAGGGTGGAGGAGCCGTGGAGATGGTAGCTCTGGCAGCAAGAGCTGCTTTGCATACTTGGAGTTGTACAAAGCTGATTTTCTGAGAGAGAGAAAGACGGAGAAAGGAGTTTCTGTAAGTAGCGGAGACAATGAGAACAAGGCAGGCACTATGCCAAGCACGGGATGGCTGCCAAAACACATATCATTAGCTTGGACCAGCTATAAGCAAGGAAATGAGAAACATATGTTGGAGAGCAAGGTTAGGAGCGAGGGACTATGGGTCAGTGACAGTCGTCCGAAAACTTTTCCCTTGTTCTTCAGCTGTGGCCCGATGGTGTCAGATGTCATTCTGACAGCCTTCATTTCTCATGACGGCCAGGCTTATTTTGGCCTGGTTGTTTTTTTGTTGTGTTTTTTTTCCCCTCCCCTAACGGGAGTTATTGAGAGGAAGAAGAGAACAGACAAGCAAGCCTTTGCCATTTTTTTTTTCACAGTTATGGGAAAATAATCTTGTTTTCTGTGATGTTCTCTGAAATCCTCACCCTTTATAAAATAACGGTGTTTCAGGACTGGGATTCTGCCTGGCCCTTGTGAAAAGAAAAGGGTGGGTAGTGTATTCCTAAGTAGTTCTTGCTGTTCTTAAATATAATTAGATGCACCTCATTACCTCAAACTAAAGGCCTTTTGTACTTCTTCAGGGCTGTGTTTCCTGAAAGCCACGGCATGCCACGGCTTGCAGCATCCACTCTTATTTTATCACATTAACAGTGTATTTTTAACATTTTTACCCTTTATCCAAACTGTTTGCAGATTATTCTTCTCCAAAGACTACACCTGGGTGATCTGTTACTCACTGACATTTAATGAAGTGTTTGAAGTTCCCGCTCTCTTTCCCAGCACCATTATGTCTCTCTTTCCTTTGATGGAGCTTTCACTAGACAGCACCTCAAAAATGATTGCTACTTCCCTCCCAAGGCTGAAATATTCCCAGATAGAGAAGAGCCTAATAGGGATCTTAGACAGCATCCCAAGAGACTTTTATTTGACGACTGTTCTGCAGCAGACTATACCTGAACTTGATTGGTCCCTCCATCAGCGCAGTGCCGAGGGATGAGCACCTCGCAAAATCTCAGATAGCCTCAGGTCTGAGGTGTAGAAGAGGTTCATTTTGCTTTTAGGCTTGGAAATGTGTGCAGAACAGAAAGAAATGTGAGGATGAAAGAGGAATCATACAATCATAGAATCATTAAGGTTAGAAAAGACTTCTAAGCTCATCAAGTCCAACCGTCAACCCACCACCACCACGCCTGCTAAACCATGTCCTGAAGTGCCACTTCTACACATTTTCATAACATCTCCAGGGATGGGGACTCCACCACTGCCCTGGGCAGCCTGGTCCAGTGTCCGACCACTCCTTTCGTAAAGAAATTTTCCCTGAGGTTTAGATCTAATCTAAACCTCCCCTGACACAACTTGAGGCCGTTGCCTCTCATGCTGTCACTAGTTACTCAGGAGAAGACATTAACACCCACCTCACTACAACCGCCTTTTGGGTAGTTGTAGAGAGCGAGAAGGTCCCCCCTCAGCCTCCTCTTCTCCAGACTAAACAGCCCCAGCTCCCTCAGCTGCTCCCCGTCAGACTTGTTCTCCAGACCCCTCACCAGCCTTGTTGCCCTTCTCTGGACACGCTCCAGCATCTTGACGTCTTTCTTGTAGTCCCCACAAAGGTTTTCATTTACAGCCCAAAAACATAGACTAAACTTGAGATGGTCGTGTATTACACTTATTGTCTTCTATTTGATTTGTTTGCTTGCTTACACATGTAGAAGTTCTTTCCTTCATCATTTGCTTTTGCATTCATCTCCTGTATTCCAACTACTGCTCTTTGCTTACACGCCATACATTTTAATTCGGAGTGAAAATCTTCATCCCTGATCTGCCAACGTGTTGTCAGCCATGGTTTGCATACCATAGCAGAAGAAGCAATAAAAACACTAAATATAAACTTCTATATCTATTTCTACACGTTTGTCTGCACAGGGGCGTGTGAGTTTATGCTGCAAAACTGCTTCAGTGTTAACTTAGGAAGAAGGACAATAAATTGAATCAACCACACAGCACCTGGATTTTCTGCACAGGTTTCCTATTCGAATTACAGATGTGAAAGGCTCTGTTTTGTTTAAGAGGGAAACCATGACATAAGTAGCTTTTCGGTGTGGACTGGCTGTTGGCAGCCTGGTGCCCACTCTCCCTTTCTCCTGTGCTGGCAGCAGTGTGATGTTCTCCGTGCCCCTTGTTGAGGACACGATTGCTCTAGGGCAATGCATGGTGTGTTCCCTCACAGGACATCGCTGGCATGACGGGAGTAAGAATCCGTAGCAGACTGGTTTTACAGTGTCTTCTACAGCATTGGCTGTGGTTTGTCTGCTAGGAAACCATCTGGTCATCTCTCACCTCACACCTTGGTACTCCCACTCTCTGTCTGAACCCCGACGTGCTGCAGTCTCTTTAGGACCATAATAATTTAACTGTAGTGTTTGGTGCTGAGCGGGGGTGTCTTGGGGAAAACTGGTGTCTAATGCACAGGAGCTCAACCCACGGACCCCATTCTGGACTAAGGTCTAAGAAGCCACAGTAAGCCAAAATTGTTTTTACAGTATCCTTCCCTTTACATGATACGACTATGAAAGTAGTCTAAAAAGAAAAATAAATATATCCATGTAAACATGCACAGTAGAAGAAAAATTTGTACTCAGTGACTGGCGAATAAGCAACCTGAAGAGAGGACATTGGACAGTCAAAACTTCTAAGTCTTAAATTGCAAATTTCTCCCAGTATGACTTGTTAATTGGATGACATAAAACCTCAGATCTAAAAGCTTCATTGGGTTGACTCAGTGACAAACAGTGCTGGGCTGATCTCTGGACACTGTTACATAGAAAAGTCCTGAGAAAAGTGCAATGTAATATATCATGTCTAAAAGTTTGCAAGAAATAATTTCCTTCTAATTACTTTTAATTGCTTTCCGTGCCCTAAAGCCTGCTCCGACGGCCTGTCCACCCTGCCTGCGGAGAGCCTGCCCGCAGCTGGGCAGCCTGCTGCGAGGCTCCTGGGGGAAGCCGGAGCAGCAAGTTTTGAGGGAAATAGGTGAGGTCCAAGATCAGGTTTGAAAGGAAAAGGGAGATGTAGCAAAGGTCGTACATGGACTGACAACAGGTAGAGACCAAGGTCAAGGAAGAAATAATGAGGACAGAGCTAGCCAAGGAGGAAAACAGGCTCAGGCTCGGGATGGTTCTTACTGCACTTAACTCGTCACCTGTGCTGGCTCCAGCCAGGGAAGAGAGGTGACAGACGTGTCATTTCTAAGCACCTTAACTCGCCAACTTTGAGGAAGGGACTGGCACAGCATACAGGCGCTGACACTGGTTTTCTCTCAGGCAGCAAGATAAAATGCTGGGAAATAATATTCCTCTCTCCCCGCTTCTGGAGCCTGGGCTGGGCAGAAGCAGCGACAGCCCGCTCCTCGCAGCAGTGGGACGGCGTCCCTACAAACAGCGCAGCGTCCTCCCCCATAAATCTCCGCTCTGACAAACATCTGTAATACAATTTTTGAAGGATTTGATATTTTAACATACTCTCTGCGAATCTGATATCTTTGCCTTTAAAATACCACTAGAAAGACTTGCCAGCAATTTTTTTTTTAACTAAATGGGAGAAAGACATGCTGACTATCAATTTTCGAATACCACCTGCTTTACACACAGCCTTGAGTTGTAATGTAAGGCGATCTAAGATGAAATGCAAGGTTTAAAGAGAAATCTGTAAGCCACAGGACTTTAGAGCACCCAATCAACTTCACCAGCACAGACCCCAGTAAATTCCAGTCATCACAGTCCAAGAGCCAGCAATTACCTACTTATAATTACATGCAAAGTTCCTGTTTGCTTGGGTTTTTTTTTTTTTTTTTTCTGAAATGAAATACAAAAAAGAGAATACAACTCATACAGGGGCTCAAAAGCAATATATACCCTAAAAACAGGAGTGATGCCCAAGATTATTGAGAAGCTGTATATCCTTGAATTCAGCAGATATGTTCAACCAACAGGGAATTTGCATTAAGAGCCTAGGTTCTTTGCAGAAGAAAAAGAAACAATAACTCTACCACATTTTCAGGAATCCTTGGGAAAGAAAGTATTAATCTCTAAGTTAATGATAAGTTAAATTCAAAGCTGATGATACGTATTAGCTCAAAGATACTGCTGAGTTCTGGAGGGTTGTTCAATGTGGAGCATACTTCAGCTCTCATATTTTTTCCCCTCCAGGAATGCACCTTGTGGCATGCACTGGGTATTTTCAAAAGCTTCATTTTCTTCTCTAAATTTAAATTAACATTAATATGCTTAATTCAGATTTACAAAGCAGCAGGTCACACGATCCAACAACATGGATTTGCCAACAATTTTGAACAGGAAATTAGGGGGTTCTAGATAACCACTAATTACGTTTAAAGGCAATGACTTCAGCATAACTTCTTCCCATACTCATAACCACTACTAAGACGTAATTCCATTTTCTCTGCTGCTGAGGCTAGTTTTCCGTGCACCCCTTTATTTTTGGAGATGGAAGGCAAGGCTTTGTGTGGCTGGGATGTTTTAAACCTTGGTCACCTCACTTGTGGCTCACAATGTGGCTGCAGAAACAGTTGTATCAGCACAACTGCAGAGATGGCAGCCTGGGAACGGGAATGTTAATATGGGGAGCAGCGATGTCCGGAAGCAGCGGTGCCAGACTTCACCCTTGATGTCTGATGCCCGTTCCACAGAGAAGTGGTGAGTTGTATAGGCTCATACGGCCACGGGTATCCAGACATGACTCGATGGCTGTTGTTTTCTTAAAAGGAACTTCCTCAGAGATTCAAGAGAGATTCATCGGCCGCTGGTTACCTGCTCCCAGGCAGAAGGTTGGTGAGAAGGTCTTTTCTGCCACCACTTCAGAGACTCTGTCCCCTGTGCGTGGGAGGTGGCCAACCTGTCACCCCACTTGCACAAAGAGCCACAAAGGGCCAGTGAGTGGACTGGGCTGATAAAATCAAAAGGAAACCAGCCAGGGAAGTGAGGCACAAAATCTGAAGAACCCTTATCTTCCACTGACTGTCTAAACTACGATGATGTGAATGCGAGACAATATCTCAAAACAGATACTGCTTGATTGAAATTATAGACTCCAGTTAGAAAACGTTTGAACAGAACTAAGAATGTGGACTAAGCAGACTAAGTGAAACTGTACGGCATTAATTACAGTCTCAAATGCATATTTCATCTTTTACTCCAAGCTGAGTAAGGGTTACAAAGAATTCAAGCAGCTATAGTAACTGTAGATGGATGCACAAGGACTTTCATATTTATTTGCACAAGTTGAAACACAGAGAGGCACTGTCCACAGAGCCAGAACCATTCAAATCAGACTTTATTTCCTTTTTACCTGTATTTCATTATTTTCACTCTTTGGTCACATGTAGTCATTTCTCAAATTAATATGGATGTGTGCAGTAATATTCCATGTATCTCATGCTTATTCATATCTAGTTAGCTTCCCACAGGCAGAGTTATGACACATCTGAGGTGATAGTAAAGATGCTTTACTTAGTGTTTACTAGAAGCAGATAAAGTTTTTTGCTATTGTCCATATCGGACAACTTACAACTACAGGAAGATACAGGACAGGATTAGTGTCAGTTCGCACTTGCGTTGGGCAGAAACTCGACTAGCCAAGTCCTTGAACACCTCGGTCTGTTTGTAATTGCTTTGAGCAGGGGCTTGGCCCAGATGGTCTCCAGAGGTCCCTTCCAGCCTAAATTATTCTATGATTCCATGATTTTATTCTCTGCTTTTACACCACATGTTCCCTTAGCAAAACAGAACAACTTCTCTAAGATGCCTGTGTGACAGCATGTATCAGGTGGTATTATTTAACACAAACCTATGGCACACAAATCACCCTAAAGCTGCACTGTATATCTGTGTGTGTGCATGCACATATAGACGTACCTCAGTACCTACTGATAGATAGATCATAGAAAAATACAATCCCTGTATCTTCAGGGGTGTTTATCACATAATAAACCAGCATACATTAAAAAATTTTAAAATGTCAGTTTGAAAATCAAGCTTATTTAGTATTAAACAAAATTCCTGATGTAGGCCCTGTAAGTACTTAGAGATTGGAAAAACAGGAAGGTGCAAACAGGCCAAGAAATAGATCTTTCTTGAAAGATATAATATTTGCATTTGCATTTAGCTTGGAAACAGAAGCAGCCACGGTGCGGTATAATGTTTTCCTGTCTCTGTAAAGCGTCTCTGAAAACTGCGGGCTGATGTCAGCAATCCTGCTCATTTCGTCTTTTTCGAAGGCTTTAGCAGGTCTTTTTCCTACTGCACTGAGCTGCTGTCTAAGCTGCGTCAGGGAGCCTGCCTCCTTCCACCCGCCTCCGAGCCTGGCCGTGCTTCTGGTCACACGCCGTATACTGTCTCTAGGTATAAATAACACCAAGGCTTTTAAAAAGGAAGCTACACTCACGTCGATAGAAACGACTCTTCCTGCACCCAGCTGAGCTTCCTCGGGATTGTTTGCAGTGCATGCACTTGTCTTTGGATAAAAAACCAGTTTTGAAGCAGGTATGTTCGTTACAGTTTCCTAAGAGGAGACATAAACTAAAGGGCAGCCTGTTCATTTCTTCCTGACTGGGGATCCAGCTGAAAGCTTTGTAAAATTTTATTCTTATTGAGCAAAAACAAGAAGAAAGAGATGTCAGGGAAGAGGTACCATGGAACAATGGGTATCTCGCACAGAAGGCTACGACAGTGCTAAATTGAGCTGCTCGTGGCAAGGTATAGTACAGCAAGGTGCACCTTTTCCTGTGAGAAGCCCAAGAATAGAAACTCCCCCAAGAGAAAGTGGTTTGCATCGGCAAGACGGGCCAACGGGAGATTGTTTTTAGTTTAATGGAGATGTCGGTCTGAGCTGGGGGGATTAATAGCTTTGTACAGAAAGATACACGCGCGCACTGCCGCGAGGCAACGTGATCTGATGGGATGTCGCAGGCTCATCAGGAGAGAGCTCAGACTGGTCCTTCTGATCCTGCCACTGACCTGTCGCATGGCCTTGGGCAAACTCTGCCCCATTCAGGTCTCTCCTGCCATTTCTTCCCTTACGTGCCTAACACATGCATTGTAGGGGTCAGACCCAAACCAGTGTTTAAACCCTGAGCTTCAAGATAGGAATTCAAGAGGCCAAGTTACTCATCCGAGTCTCAAACGCAGTGAATGGGAAAGGATCCCCAAGCTTCGCAGCGGGCTGAGCCAGGAGATGCCAAAGCCAGCCCTTCGCAGGCATCACGGGTAGGTACACCTGGCACCCTGCACCTGACATGGACATGGGACTCTGCTGCAGGCTTGGGCTTGGTGCTTCTGTGGAGCCAGTATGCAGGGCTCAAAGCTGCGTGTTACGTTTAGGCTTCCCCTTGGGCACAGGCAACGCAGAAGGGGAGGAGGGTAGCGATGCTGCCTGCCTTAACAGCCTGGCCCTACAGGAAAAACCACCTGGGTAGTTCAATTATTCTTGTCAGTGAGCTATAGCAGAAGTCACTATTTTGAAAAATAACTACTACTATCTGGAAAAAATGACAATTTTGTGACATTTTGAGGTTTTGTGATTTTTCTCCAAGGAAAACTGCATTTTGATATTTAAACAAACGGATTGTTAAAAAGAGAGGGGACAGGGAGGAACACGCAGTATTATTTCGATACCAGGCAGAGAGAATAAATGCAGTTGTTGCAGATTCGATGCTCCAGTTTGAATGGGCTGGTTTCTGGTAAGCGCATCAAGCTCTGGCAACACCTGCTCAGATACCTGGACAGTGGCTGAGCTGGCTACAACCCAACGAGGCAACAACCTGAAGTCCTGTGGCATTTCATGCCAGCAGACACAAATGTAGGTTTAAAATATGATTTTTTTTTTAACTTTACTTTAAATAGCAGTATCTCTTTGGGCAGTCAGATGCTTCACACAGACTGCCTCCACTGCCACTGTGACGGTGCTTTTTATATCCGTGATTCTGCAATACCAGGAAAAGCACAGCCAGTGGTTACAAGGAAAACGAACTCTGAGATGTAACGAATGCTTCCTAGTTCCCTTTACTGGGATTGAACCGATAAATGGAAAAGCTGCACCCAAGTGAAACGTAACCTTTCTGTACCACCACTGAAAAAACTGCCAGAGCCCAGAGACCACAATTCGATGACATTTGGTACTTTACTAGGTTATAAAAAGAAAGTGAATTAGGAGAATTCATTTTGCCTCTCCTTCAGGCTGTCCCACAAGTAACTACAAAACTGTGTAGACAGGTGCATTAAAAATTAAGAAATAAAGACTGTTTTACAGAAACCCACGTTCCTCCTTGCCTAACAGCATAATCCTTTCTCCAATTTAAAACCCAAATGTCTTCCATAGCTTTGAAAACAATCACGTCCCTCATAAGCAAAACAACTATGCAGGAGAGAAATCTTAATGGAACATCTTTACGAAGAGAACATATTAATAAAAGACATATCTTATACAGAAAGGGTATCTTTGTGGGTAGATGAGATTATTTGGATGAAACACTGACCCCAGTATGAATAATAAATACGATAAGTTTTCGCTTAAAAATTTATAATAAGGGCATGGAAACTTAAAAAAAGTCATTACCAGCAGAGTAATTTTCATAAAGTAGGTATTTAATTTGTGTTCAGAGGTCATCACACTTCAAAAATATTTTCATCTAAATGCTTTGTTTCCGTCCTGTTAGATGAAGTCTGAGAATTCAGCCCAAGTTGGTAACTCCAGAGAATGTATAGCTACTTTTGAAAGTGGAAACTATTTTCATGCTTATAACTAATTCTGTGGGAGTGAGTGCATTTGCAGCTTCCAGGCCAGGCAGGATGACCTTTCCAGAACTTGTAAAATCAAATCAAATAAAAATAGATTCAGACTTTCTTAAAATGAAACTGCTTGAAAAAGGAGGCTACGAACTGAAACACTGGAAGAAAACAGAACATGCACTAACAAATATACTTAAAAATGAAATTTTAAACTTAGAATGACAATATTTATGTCTCTGTCCCTCTCTCTCTCTCTCACTGGCATTTCTGTATCATTCTTATCAGAGCTCTGTCAGCCCCTAAACTGACATTTTCCCGTCCTGATCATTCCCAGGATAGAGAAGAAGGAATTTTTTTTCACTTGGCTGATGCAAACAGCAGATCATCCTACAGAGAAACGTCAAGGACAGTTCGGAGTCCTAATCCCTGACCTGCCTGCCCTTTCCTAACTAGCTATTGACATTGAACTTAAAAAGCTGCAATGCTGAGATGAGATAATGAATTCTGTTTGCTTTTGGTGTGCCAGAGGAAGAGGGTGAGATAGGGGAGCAGGAAGGGCTCTGGATGCAAGGGCTCGGTTATGGTGCCAGTCTAAACTAAATCTCCTAATATCTCAAACTTATTTAAGGAAAATAGCTGGAGAAATAAACACTGTTTTTCCCCTGGAGCGCGGTGGGTGGGAAGGACAGTACTGGCTGAAAGGTTAACCATCGGCGGCTGGAAGGTGCCCACCAGGAGAGCGCAGCCTGGCCAGCTCCCGGGAAGCTGGAGATCACGCTCAGCGTGTGCAGACTCCCTCCGTGTGCCAAGTCCAGGCTTCTTCCCTGGCATTTTTTCTGGCTCTGCTCCTTGCTTTTATCCTCCTGCAGAAGAGTTATGCTCACATTAACCAAACAGGCCAAGTCACCCTGGATCGGGGAGTTCCTGAGCTCACGGCGACTGCACGCTGACATACATGCGCAGCCCTGGGTTGCCTCTGCAGCCGGTGCAGAGCATCTCAGCATCTCGCTCCCGGCCATCGCTGGCCTCCCACTTGGATGCAGAATTGTTCCCACAACTCAGGTCCTGAGCCCCTGCTTACGAGCCAGCTCGGAGACAGGTCCTGCTTCAGAGAATTACTCATCTGGCTGCCAACCAGGACTCCAAAGTCTCCTCTGTTTCTTTCTAGGATCAAGTGCTGTGTCCTGTAGCTCTGAATTATGTTCTTTACCCCTTAAGCAATTATTTGTTGGCTTGGGAAAATTTAGAAAGGCTACTTATCGTATTTAAAATTTGTAGAGTAGCTCATCTCCACAGATGCTTCTGCCCTAATATCACTTACTCTTCAAAAACTCCATTAGAGTCTAAAGTGGAAAATGATGAAGTTTTGCTATCACGATCCCAGGAACATTCAACTTTGAACGCCTGCCATCCACATTTTTAGACTGTTGAGTCAGAAAACCTGTAAATCCTAAAGTAAGTCACAAGACTTAGTATGTTTAAATAGAATTTGCTGCTTGTTCTTTTATTATATATTGATATTTTTACTAAGCTTTCAATTAAGGACTCATTAATCACACTCTGAGCAGAATTATTCCTGCTTCTGGAAGGTTAGCTATTTTGTTATTTTCAGTTTTTTAGCACTAAATATTCACAATTAATATTGTAGTAATCCTAAGATGCTGAATGAAAACAACACAATTACTGCCTCTGTTATCAGAAATATGAACAAAAATACATTTCTAAGTCAGTGTTAGTATTCTGAGAATGCCGTGAAGATACAGCTCTTCTAGACATTGCTAGAGCTAAGCACAGAGAAAAATAATCCCAGTTCTGGGTTGATTCATTAAGAAGAGAGAACAGATGCACCAAATTGTGTAGCCTTGTGTGAATTTGTTTACTTTCTTCTAAGGGGCACAGCATATGCAGTAGAAAAAACCATACTAAACTCTGCTATTTCTTCTTGCATATTTAAGCAATTTTGATAAGTCGGTACTACTGGCATGGAAAAGGAAATCGGAAAAAAAATGAGAGTGGGAGAAATGAAATTACTTTTGGCTGTACCTCTAGAAGGATTTGTATACCAGTTTTTAAAAATTGTTACCACTGTTAACTATTAATATTGAAAATTTTCAGCTACTTCTACTTACTACTGTCATAGGAAAGCCAGATTTTGTCTCACATTACTTTGAGACACTGTAATACAAAGCACCTGTGTATGAAATGCCAGCTCTTACAAAGTCAACAGGACTTGACTGCAAGTTAAAATTAATCCTAAAAATTTAAATTCTTACATTCTACTAACTAGATGTATGTAGGAATACTGATCAGCGAAGCATTAACCTCCATGTAGCAGAGGGATTAACTACAAAGGTTTATCTGCTAGTCTCCAAATGCATCAACCATATGAAAACTAGACACAAATTTTGAGATGTATCATTTTATCAGTTCTGCAACTGACCCTCCTCAATGAGGAAAGTTCAAAGCCAAGCTGACACGTGGGCTTGAAATGGTTATTTGTCAGTTTTCTTCACTCACTGGTATGTCTACCCATTCTTTGCAAAGCAGAGTAAAACAAAACAAAGAAAAAATACAGCTGCTGAAACAGAGCTTTTTCTCTCATCTCTTCCCAGACATGCTAATCAACATAATTCATGGTAAGGAGGGAGGAAAATGAACATCCTCGCATGGATATTTCATCAAGATTCTGGAGAGCTTTATAAAGCAGCCTCTTTTAGAAACCATAAAATGAAACAAGACATATTTCTGGGGTTGTCAGCAGGTAGATCCACTGGTTTTGTGGTAAGTAATCTCTTTGGGAGGAAGTCTTTGCTCTGATGTCTGTGTTGGATGTTCTGTGGCTCCCCCCAGCCGCACCAGCGAAGGTCTGTTCACTGGAAGAGGAGGCGGTGATGATATTGCTTCTAACAACCAGACTGAAGTATAGCCCGAGGCTATCTTCCAAAGCCCCCTCCAAACAGCCTCTAATTAATTTTAATCCTGCCACTCCAATGAGTCCCAAGAGTGCAGCAACCAAAACAAAAAAAAAACCTTCATCAAGTCATTCAGAAAAGCTTTGACGGCATTGCTTCAAGATTTTAGGGCTCCAAGCAGAAAGCACTATAGAAAGCTTTTAAATGCGATTTTCCTTCAGTTTCTTTATTTTCTGACCTCAAAATCATAAAATGCCTATTTCTGATGAACAGTATAGTTCCCATTCCTCTGCAGGCCCCACAAGTTCACTCTACAAGGTGGGTGGCAGGTCTCAGGGAAGCCCACCACGGTCATCTGTAGAAAGGGCTCTCCATAGCCTGGGCTGAGCACGGCAGACCTGTCCCCTGTAATGTTCTCCTGCCGCCCTCAATCATAGAATCATAGAATCATAGAATCATAGAAAGTTTTGGGTTGGAAGGGACCCCTAGAGGTCATCTAGTCCAACCCCCCCGCAGCGAGCAGGGACACCACTAACTAGATCAGGTTGCTCAGAGCCCTGTCCAACCTGGTCTGGAATGTTTCCAGGGATGGGGCCTCCACTACTTCTCTGGGCAACCCGTTCCAGTGTTTCACCACCCTCACTGTAAAGAATTTCTTTCTTATATCTAGCCTAAACCTACCCTGTTTTAGTTTAAAACCATTACCCCTCGTCCTGTCACTGTTGTCTCTACTAAAAAGATTGTCCCCATCTTTCCTATCGGCTCCCTTTAAGTACTGAAAGGCTGCAATCAGGTCTCCCCGCAGCCTTCTCTTCCCCAGGCTGAACAAGCCCAACTCTCTCAGCCTGTCCTCATAGGAGAGGTGCTCCAGCCCTCGGATCATTTTTGTAGCCCTCCTCTGGACCCGCTCCAACAGTTCCATGTCCTTCTTGTGCTGAGGGCTCCAGAGCTGAACGCAGTACTCTGGGTGAGGTCTCACCAGAGCAGAATCACCTCTCTCAACCTGCTGGCCACGCTTCTCTTGATGCAGCCCAGGACACGGTTGGCCCTCTGGGCTGCCAGCGCACATTGCTGGCTCATGTCCAGCCTTTCGTCTATCAGTACCCCCAAGTTTGCAAAAGTAGAAACAGAAACAAAATATGACCAACCAGCATTCTGACACTGAACATCCAAAATTGTAACCTAAATCTCTGGTGCCATCGTTGACTTCAACACCAATGAACCATCTGTACCTGGCAGGAAGAACTGCCCTCCAAGCTCACAAAACCACTGATTTTGTCATATTCTTCAGTATGAAAGCAGAAACCCTCATTCTGTTTTCGTCTAGCAGTAGTGCTGATGTAGTTGCTCACACAGCCAGATGAATACGAAATTTTGGGAATGCTCTCAAATTTAGCAGCAAAAACGCTCTGCGCGGTACCCTTCTCTGCATTGGCCTTTCCACCAAACAGTATGCAATTTGGTTTTGCCAGAAGAAACACTCAGAGAAAACAGATTCCTAGATTGTTATAGAAGATCTCCCAAACTGAATTTTAAATTTGCATGTGCGTAAGGTACTGGTAATGGAAAATGTTTATAAATAGAACGAAGGTGTTCATGAAAAGGGAAGCTCGGGAAGACAAGCACTAGCAATTACACTGTGATTTGAATAGGTGGTGAATATTTCCTTGTGAATCACCTTTGCAAAGAAACGTATTCCTCTGCTGGTTTGTTTGATGTTAGATGCTTCATGGAAGGAATTCAGTTTTACGGGTTTCTTGGGAAGAGGACTTTGTTTGGCTGGAGATGTTTGTGTGAGGAGACAGACACTTAAATGGTCTGTTAATGACATATCAGAGAAAGGAACTTGAAAGGACTGGATTAGAAGCGCAGACAGACACACAGACACACACCCCATTATGTAGGTTACAAATTGGGGGTCAGACAGTATTTTTTCCCCACATTTCCACAGTTTTGAATCAGTACATAGAACCGACATACATATTTTTCCTCATTGCTCAATGCATGGCCTCCTTTATTTACTTTATACAATTCAAATGCTGCCCTGACGTCCAAGTTATTAAAATTCTTGTAAGCTTTTCTTCAGATCCCTTGTGATACATGGTGCTATTATTACCTCTGTTTTACTGACTGCAGAGCTGAGATCTATAGTGATTAAAGGAAAAGTATCTTCTAACTGTGGATGCCTAATTAAGAGAGGTCTACAAACTGTTTTCTCAGAACACTCCTTATGTGTCCAAAATGGTCTTCTGTAGCAGTTGTGAGTACAAATTCAGACCCCTGCATCTCAAATGAACCATGAAGAAACTGAAGAATACCCAATTAGTAACAGTCTGTGAAAAGTTAGGTTGAAGTGAATTAACTAGCATCACAAAGGAAAAAAGGTGGCAAAGGAAGGGAAAACAATAGGTTTTCCAAGGCAGCATTCAACCATCTTAACCATCAAATAATCCTTTCTTCTCCTTTTCTTTGGCTGATTCGCTACTTCCAACTTCTGGAGCAGACAAAAGAGGGGTCCTGCAGACAGCAACGTCCTCCACCACGAGCCCTGGTCCTTCCTCCTCCTCTCTTGCTGGCCCCAGCAGGGGTCACTCGGAGCCCAGGAACGACAGACTGCCCAGCGCTGCGCAGACTACCGATGGGCAACCTAGGCATCATGCGAACATCGCCATGATGTGTCACCACGCAACGCCAGCATTATCTGACTTTTTTACTGTCCCTGTACTTCTGATATTAACTTTGTGTCCAGCATGTGCCACGCTGGGCGGCTAGCCTGGCCGCGGTCAGCATCATCTACCTCCATCTACACCTGGAGGCAGATGGTGCTGACTCAGCCGCCTCCTGCTTTCATCAGCCTCTTTTCCTGGAAAAAGGTGGTGCTACCCACGTAGTCTCGCTGTTTCAACACAGAGATGGTAAGAGACTCGATACGGATGAGCTTATCTCCTCCCCTCCCCTTTGCTGGTGATGATCTTCTCTCCCTGTCAGTACCCGAGGAGGACAGACCCCATGCACTGTCATGGAGCCCATGCTATATTGAAACAGCAGGCTCCTCCTTCTCACAGGGATGGGGTAAGAAATGTCAAACACTGTTATTCCATAGCTTCCATCATGGGGAGAAGACGCCGAAGAAGAAACACCAAACCCATGGAAGTTCTCAAGAGCATCACGCATCTCTAGAGCAAATGCCTAAGTGTGATACAGCGTGCAAGAGCTTGAAGCTGAAACTGAGGGACGATCTCAACGTCTGGCTGAAGTGCCCACAACGAATGGAGCCTCGTGGGCATCTGATCAGATCTAACCCCACCCTCCTGAACACGTGAGAAATGCAGGATTTGGAGCTTTCTTTAAAGCCTGCAGTGTGGGTAAATGATCACAGAAACTGCAATGGATAAACACCTGATGCAAAATCCACCCACGGCCAAATACAAAGTTTGAAATCTGGGCTGGAGATTTTTGGAAAAAAAGGTTGGTAGGATTCCTTAATAGGAAAAAAATGTATCCCTAACTATTTTTTGAAAAGGAATCAGCTACTTGATTGGTGGGGAAAAAAAGAAAGACTGTTGTAGACATGGAGATTCTCCACTCAAAGTGGTTTATGCCTGACAAAGGTAGAAGCAGCTGAAAATAGCATTTCATAGTGGGAAGTATAACTACCAAGGGTTTGCGCCGTGAAATGCTAGCACAGATTGTCTCAGCACATGTCTGCAGGGCAGGGATACTGGCCAGACCTCACCGGAGTTCGCAGTGGCAGCAGACGACTCGTCAGGGCAATGCCAAAAGGCAGGGAAGCTCTGCGTCCCTCCATGGAGTCACCAGCCCAGAGGGCAGGCAAGGCCCTTCAGTCACTCTCCTGGAAACAAGGGGGTGTCTGCACCGCACGCTGCGTCTGACAGCACGGAAAGGCTAAAAAACTGTGTGATGCCACTAGCTTATAAATGTTTCCTCTGAGTTTTGGTAATGAATGCACTATGAAATATTCTAGATATACACCAAGAACATGCTTGTGTGTAAAGAAATGCTTTCTCCTTCCAAGGTCTACATATTCTACTCCATTAAATTCCTTGAGATCTCTTTAGTATTTACATGCTACCTCTTTGCAAACAATCCCGTAGTATCTTGAACACTCCAAAGTGTCCATGCCAAATGATTCATTGCACTGCTTCAATAATGGGCAAGAAAAGAGGCTTTTGAGTTCTGTAACCCACAACAACTTTGAAAAGAACAAAGGATCCTCTCCAAAGTCACTGAAGTTAATAGAGCTCTTTTCACTAAAGCCTAACCTGAGTTTGTTGAATGACTAAATACAAGCTCCCTGCCATCTCACTTGAGATATCCTCTAGCTGCAGCAATAGTTGCTGTTCATTTTCTGCATACCACCGTAATGAAGCAAAATCATGGAAGGTAAAACAAAGACACTGATGGTCTATAGAGGTGATTGGAACCAATGAAATGGAACCAGTATCCTCTGAACTGCCTGCTCTGCCCAACACAGCCAGCAGCAGGCCCGGTCTTCCAGAAGGATTTTTCAATCCTGTACCTGCTTAAACAATAAGCATTAATCTATATCAAACAGATCACTCTTGCGCATTAAGGAAACCGTTTTCTCTCCTCCTTTTCCAAGGACCACATTTCTCTGTCCACCTCTGACAGAGGTCTCCCCTGGAAGACAGCACAGAACCATGGTTAACCATGAGCCAGCAGTGTGCCCTGGCTGCCAAGAAAGCCAATGGGATCCTGGGGTGCATCAAGAAGAGTGTGGCCAGCAGGACGAGGGAGGTTCTCCTTCCCCTCTACACTGCCCTAGTGAGGCCTCATCTAGAGTACTGTGTCCAGTTCTGGGCTCCCCAGTTCAAGAAAGATGAGGAGCTACTGGAGAGAGTCCAGCAGAGGGCTACGAGGATGATGAGGGGACTGGAACATCTCCCCTACGAGGAGAGGTTGAGGGAACTGGGCTTGTTCAGCCTGAAGAAGAGAAGGCTGCGAGGGGACCTAATAAATGCTTACAAATATCTGAAGGGTGGGTGTCAGGAGGATGGGGCCAAGCTCTTTTCAGTGCTGCCCAGTGACAGGACAAGGGGCAATGGGCACAAACTGAGGCACAGGAAGTTCCGTCTGAACACGAGGAAGAACTTCTTCCCTCTGAGGGTGACGGAGCACTGGAACAGGCTGCCCAGGGAGGCTGTGGAGTCTCCTTCTCTGGAGATATTCAAGACTCGCCTGGACAAGGTCCTGTGCAGCTTGCTGTAGGTGACCCTGCTTCAGCAGGAGGGTTGGACTAGATGACCCACAGAGGTCCCTTCCAACCCCTACTATTCTGTGATTCTGTGATTCTGTGAACCCACCTTTCCAAGCAGCACGCAGAAAAGCACAGACAAAAGCAGCAAGAGAAAACCAGTGAAAGACCATTATTTGAACCTGGCTTTTAGGTCTCTTGGGACCAAACAGCAGCTCACTGTCTTTTAAACCCGTTTCTTTTCACAGGCAGATACACAGAGAGGATAATAGGTCGATTAGCCATTAAAGGCTGAAGTGCAGGGACTCTCCCTGAACTCAAGAATGCAGGCTGGTTCATCTTTCACAAGACACATTTAATTTAGTGGTATTTCAGTCATTCATTTTGTTTAAATATATTTTAACTTTCTTACATATCCACGTGGAAAATCTCTTCAACTCTAAGAATTCATTCCACAGAATCTCATAGTTTATGAATTTAAACAAAAGACACGCATGGCAACAACCACCTTGTGAAAATATGTTTCATTTCAGTGTTTTTCTTCTCCTTTTGGAGCCAACTACTATTTTTGAACCTGATTTCCTAAGGACCTAATTGGGAAATGAGATTGCCTGCCTGGCAGTTTCCAGCTCACTCCCAGTTTGACCAATTTCAGCCAAAATGAAAGAACAGTAAAAGTCTCAAAGACGTTTTGTGTTACTACAGATGTTGAGAAATTGCTTGCTGCTTGGAGGAAACGCTGTTCCCACGGAGAGAAAGCCCAGCTGTTGCAGAGTCCGTGCGGCCACAGCCGGCAGAGCGGCCACGAGTCTCGACTGCATCAGCCACAACACACTGTCCCTTGCACAGCCAAAATGCCAGAAAGGTGGAAGGAGCTGGAGGTATTGCCATGGGATAGAAAGAGGGGGTACAGGGCACGACCTTTGTGGAAGACTCAGCCTTGTGGACTCGCCTGCCTACAGAGCAATTAGTTTTACTGTAGAATATTGTATATCAGAAAAGCGTTTCTTAGGTTAAGAAGGACTTTCTGACGCAAACACCGAAGACAAAATTCAAGGACGTCCTAACACCTTTGATCGGTTTCTTTTAGCATGTTGTGAAAGCATTATGAAGTGTTGGGTTTCCATGGCAAATGGTCTGCTGGTGTTTCCCTACTTCCCAGTATGAGATAACCAGCTCAGGATGGGTAGATGTGAGGATTACTGGGAATTAGAAAGAGGCTTAAATGACACTTCGTGTGAGCTGACATTAGTCCATAGCATGCAAAGGCAGAAGAGCCATACCCACTGCTTCATTAGAGAAGTGAATGCCTGCCCAGATCACCACCGCAGCATCCACTGTACACTAATGGAAGGGCAGGAGGACTTGGAATTCAGGAGGAAGCACACCCGCACCTCTACACTGCTCTTTTGTATTTCAATTTTCTTTGGCCAGTGGGGATGATTTTATAGCATCACAGCAGAACATTATCTTTTATACTTTGACAAAATGAAACCGAGTCCTTGGGATTTTTTCACCCATTGCTCTCTTGGCTACTTCACTGCAGTACTATTTCATTACTTATTGATTTTTCAACATGCTGTCTGCATCGCTGTAATTTACACAAGTTCTGATAGCCCTCAGCGATTCTTAACACCTCAGGGTGAGATCATGGAGTTCACTTGTGATACCAAAGGTAGGCAACAAGTTCCTCAGAAAAGATGACAAATTGACAAACTTGATAGTCAAGGAGGAAATTTGAGCAGCTGGAGGCGTATCGTACCCTAAATGATCGAGATTTTTTTCTTAGCCAAATTGAATTAGAGCAAATTTGTACCCCAGAAATTACTCTCACATACGGCTAATAGGGGACTGCAAAGTGTATGGCTAAAACCCAAGAAATTAATAATGCATGCCCCTTACACGGCAGTTGAACTAATGCTATTTTTGTTGTAACTGGAGATAACCACTGGTCTACAGATAGGCTTGTTATTAGAGAGTGAAGTTTCACCATGAACAAGGACAGTGAACAACAAAGAGCTTCTCTTACATTGAGGTAAGCAACTGTTTCTTCTTCAAGAACTTTTCCACATTTCTGGCTTTTTGAATAACTCTGAGGCAGTCACCTGTAGCAAGGGCAGTGTTCGCCTTGACCAGAAAGGACGGTCGAACCTGTTGTCTCACATACGACGTGATGCTATAAGAGCGTACGTGCCCATCTCCATTCTGCTGCCTCAAAAACAGGGATGCTTCTGCAGGAAACCGGTCACTGCTTAGGAAATGAGCTCTAATCTGATCAGAGTGTCTGATCCTACTGGTAGCATGCATGCCGATAGCGCTTCAAATCACTTGAGGAAATCTGAGTCGATACTGACTGGCCTTCTTTCCGAGTAAACTACAAAATGCTTGAGACGTTTTTTAATGCCTATTCCTCTGCAGCTGGAATAGCCTTACTCTGAGAAATCCTGACTTTCTAGCTTGGCTTCCCTCTCACTGAACTGTAATCTAGGAAGAACAGATTTATATGGAAGTCTGAGATGACTTTTGGGTAAGTCCTAAAGTTCTCACGAACCCTGTGTTGTAGACTGATGTATCTACACGAGCGGAAAGTCTTTTACCCTATGGGAAAACAGGAGACTGAAAGGACAAGTGGTGAAGTAAACCCAACAGCTAGCAGCTACTGTCAATTCCCTTGATACATCAAAATCCCAAGAAAAGAGACTTTCACTAAGAGCAAAAACGTACAGAAGACTGACAGAATTCATCTAATGAAGGGTGAGAAGATCTTGTGAGAACCTTTATGGGCAGATATTTAGGATATTTTATCAGCAGCTGTACTGTAAAAAACAGATCAAAGTTATACAAAATAAAATGTGTAAGGACCTTCAGTGGGGTTAACTGATGAGCTGGAAGTATAAAGCTTTCTTATAGTAGCATATATACATATGGCAGAAAGTCTTTAGGGTATGCCTTAGTAAAATCTGAAACTCTGAAGACAATTTCTCTCCAAGGTGGCTAGCTAGCGAGCATCTTCCATGTAAAGCGTCATCAAGTATGATTCAGGTGGATGGGGCATCCTTCTGAGAGATCCTGCCTGGAAAAAGCGGGAAGTGCCTTGCGGGGTGGATGGAAGCTCTCACAGGCTGCCAGCTCAGGTGGTCTGCCAGAACTGGCTGTAACGGGGGGGATACTACAATGATTTTCTAACACACACATCAGGATGCCTATCCAATCTTCACAAAATCTTGGAAAACTGGTGTGGGATGCCCTTCTAGAGGCCATCAGGTTGTCACGAAAGTCTGAGGCTCTTGGTGCAGCTTGCATATGAGGGTTTGACTGATTCATGACATGGCTGTATCTCTTTGGGGCAGAGACTGCATTGCTGTTCCGTGTTTGGATTTTGTCTTGGAGTTCCTGAGTGTCCTTAGGCACTGTAAGAGTATAAATAAGTAGAATAACAAGCCTGTGCTGTGGTGCCCATCTCCATTCTGCTGCCTCAAAAACAGGGATGCTTCTGCAGGAAACCGGTCTTTCCCTACAAACTCCAGCGTTCCAGCGTTCAAGAGGATGTTAACACCAACTTAAAAAATATATTCAAAATTAACTGAGGCATACAGTATTGAAAAGCCTGGATAGCTGATTAAGGGGGCATTTTTGTCCCCTGGAAAATATCCGGAATAAGATACCAGTATAGTTAGATTTTATTCTTTCTCGAGCTAACTTCCATGACAGCAGGCATTACGATGTCCGGAAGTGGCAGAAATCTGCGTTAATAGCAAGTTCTTCAGGCCCTTCTTGAGAATTTCATAGATACTTTTGTGAGAAAAGACGTCCCGACTACTGAAAGCTGCAAATCATCCTACACATCTGGCAGGAGGCAAGAGAGGCCGCGAGGGCTCTGAGCTGTGGCCACAGCAAGCGCTGTGGAGCTGGGGGTCCCTCCTTGGCGGGGCAGGTGGGTGCCGACTGCACGTAGCCAACACTGGCAGAAGACCTTATTGTTTCAGAAGATCTTACAGAGAACAGGACACTGAAGAAGACCATCTGTATGACTTGGTATGCTGGTTAAAATGGCTCTTTGGGTTCCTCCTATTCTTAGTCTTCTGAGCTCCACGTGATTCTGCATTTGTGCATCCCCTTGGTATAACCGAGTGCTGGACAGCCTCTGGTCCCACACAGCTGTGAGCCTCCAGCTCTCCACTGTGTTGTGCCGTGGTGGTGGTCACAGCTATAGGTTCTAACTTCTATACCTTAGTCCTCAAATCGGAACCAGCGAATACTTAGTGGAGACAAAAACAGATTTGTAACAACACTGTATAAATGGTATCTAAGGAATGCCAGCATCACCATGACTTGGGGACATAATGCCAACGATGCTACAAAGTTCATCCTAAGGAGACAGATAAAGAAACAGCAAATCCATTGCCTCACAGCAAAGACCTCTCAGCTTTCCACACCACGCATTGCTCCTTCAAGCCTCCTGTTGCGCCTTCGGCCACGCTGCTTTCGCAGGGGTAAGAGGGGTTCCGGTATCTCCACCAAAAGAACAAGATCCAGGCCACAGTCAAGTTGGGAAAGACTGTGGATGAACAGGCTTTATTGCATGAAAATGAGTGAAGGAGACAAAGCCAAAAATAAATCAAAGAGGATCTGACAATGTCCTAACAACTGTTTATAAAATTCACCAAAAGTATCTTTTGATATCTCCTCAGCTGGGAAGCTCCACATTGCACTTGTTTTTTGATAGTACTTTATTTAATCTAAAATACTCACATTTAAATATAAAGTCCTTTATTTACATAATACTAATTTTCTTTGGACACTAGCAAGCTGCCACCATGAGCTGGGCTCTTTTAAATGGGCCTTTAAGTGCTATCTGCGTGGGTCCAGCTGAGCTCATCACTCAGCCTCCCACACTGGGACCATGAAACCAGCCAGACCCCTGATGTCCATCAGGACTCACTGGGGTAGCAAGAGGCTTGCTGGTTTAAGCAAATTGCAGCAAGTAGAGTACAAGTATTTCAGTTTGCTGAAAACCAGATTAAAAAATTATGCTTAACCCAATTTGGATTTTTCAAAATATTGAAATTCTGCATGAAGCACAAATCCCACATTTCTAGAAGCTATATTAATTATAACTGTTTAGAGTGATTTATTGAAGAACTCAGCAAATCAAATTACACATAATAACTTTTCTATCAAGAATATCAGTGTTTCATAAAACTCAGCTCATATCTTCAGAAGAGATTTAATTTTGATGTAAATATTTTAAGTGATAAATAATCTGTTTCTTTATAATTTGTCCCAGTGCTTAACTAGCCAACCTGTTACAAATCTACACTGTATCTCCCATATTAATTTGCAAACTTCAACTTTCAGCTGTTGGGAGTTTGGTGCATCTTTCTCTGCTTAGTTAAAAGCTGATACACGTACTCCTTTGTATACCCTAACTGTAAAATTTTTCAAAGCTCTCATTATTTGACTGCATGCATCCTTGCATTTCTCCTCAGAAACCAAAACCAAAACAAATGAAAATAAAGCCAAAATGGGACAAAAAATTCAGTGCATAAGGAGTTGTTTTGTGTCAAGGAGAATGCACAACAAAAAAAGAACATTAATTATTATTTTTTTAAAAATGACAGTTAATTTGGAGTATCATTCTTAACTATTTGCTTTTTCAATGGCGGAAATAGATCTCAGCCAGCTCGCTGGCGTTGGTGCAGAGGTCAGATGGGGATGAGTGGTCTGGCACATGGACAATTACTCTGAAGCTCCAGCGTGCTTCTCGCAAACTCTTTACGGATATCTGTTAACTAAGGGCTTCAAGTATGACCACAACAAAAAGCAATCTGATTCCAAGGTGAATCAAGAGGTGGCTTTCTCATTCTGTTTTTCTTTGGGAAATCTGACCATTAAATTAAAGACAGAAAAATATTTTCTAAGTAATGCCAAAGCTATGGAGTTAAATACAAAATTTAGAAACTTTGGAACCAGAACACTCTCAAGTTCCTCCAGTGGCCAGACTGGCTGTGCTTTGCAAGTGCGTTTCTGGTTTTATTTCTTTTTTATTGTGTTTAATCAAACATGTACCTTAAGCTATTGCTTTTAAAAATTGCCATGTATTTACATAACACTGTACCTGCAAATGAGGCCAAGTTAATGATATTAACATTTACTGACCCACAACAATATATTTTATTCTGTAACTTTAAAGGAGAGCAGAAATGACCTGACAAGAACCGTAACTGCGTCACTTCCTGGCTTTGCTTTTTCATCATTTCCACACTACATTAAAAGCTTTTTCTGTTTCACAGATGTGCGCTTGTGCACACACACGTGCATGCACACTCATACTTATTTGCAATTTTGAATGCACGAAACTGTTTATCAACATTGTGTGAATAATGCCAGGAAAAGATACTCTTCCAAAAATCAATACCTTGAAAGTGCTGGTTTAGGGTCGCAGTAGTTGTTGGTTGTGTTTCTGAGTTATTCCTATTGACCTGAGTTCAAAAACAAGGTATTGATTTATAAAGTACCTTCAGTAAATAAATGCACGTTCTTGCTGCTAACCCTAATAACCTGTAGCGCACAGCGCGGGGCTTCAGCGCAGCTCAGGAAAGCGCTGCACTGCGTGTCAAGAGTTTTCCAAGAGCTGGCAGACTTTTTTGACAAGAAAGGAGCATGGCGATAACGTTACAAAAGGAATGTGATTGACTGGGCTGTGAGCAGAAATTAAAAGAGGGGGAAGGAAATGAGAGGGCGATGACTTTTTTAAAGGAAGTCCAGAAAATTAC
Organism: Opisthocomus hoazin; assembly: GCF_030867145.1. Lineage (NCBI taxonomy): Eukaryota > Metazoa > Chordata > Aves > Opisthocomiformes > Opisthocomidae > Opisthocomus > Opisthocomus hoazin. Next base: position 3,572,833 of record NC_134425.1, on the reverse strand, counting down.
GAGATGCCGGTTTGTTGTGTATTTGCAAGTGACACACAGGAAAAACTTGGCTCGTTTTCTCCAACGTTGTGCATAGAGATTTGTCTCCACTTGTCAGCAGTTAGGATGTCTTTTCAACTTTCGTGATAAATGCAACCTTCTCGGCTTGAAGGATGAAGTCCGTACTAATTTGTAGGTATGGCTTTTAATTAAAAACCCCAAACATCCCGCAGATTTTAGAACAACGCTGCTACCTCTGAACTGGCAACCGTTTACAGGCGTGATCACCTGAAGGAGCGAATGGTACCCTGCAGCTTGACCGCGCCGCGACAGAAGCCGGCACTGTGACCGGCCTGTCCGCGTTACGGCGGTGAACCACAGCCAGCTAGCGACTGCTGCTACAGCCCAAGCACCTGGGCTGCCCAGGGAGGTTGTGGAGTCTCCTTCTCTGGAGATATTCAAGACCTGCCTGGACAAGGTCCTCTACAGCCTGCTGTAGGTGACCCTGCTTCGACAGGAGGGTTGGACTAGATGAGCCACAGAGGTCCCTTCCAACCCCTACTACTACCATTCTGTGATTCTGTAAATCCCTGCGTCTGGGGACTGGCACCAGGCTTCTGCAGTCTGCGGCAGCTGCTTGCTCTCTAATTTGGGTTTGCCATCACACGTATGGCTGTCACCAACACTGTGCTATTTTATCATGTACTAGGCTTTCGAGAGAAAAATATCCTGTATTTTCTCTTTATCTTACAATGTCTCATGAAACCAGTCTTATGGGAAATGAGATAAATAGAAATGTTAACAAAAAAACCCCGAATAAAAAGCTTATGTAAAAATATTCAGACGAGGTGACCATGCCTGTCTCGACAGTCCATGAGACAGACCATGCTTTAAGTCTCTTGTGATATTTACTGTTCTCAGAGGCAAAAGAAAAATCTAGCTTGCTCAGTATGAGAATCTGGCTATACTGTGATTATCAATTGCTGTTACACTTGTGTTACACTTGTTCTTGTGCGATGAAATGCCTTTGCTCCTCAAAACCTTTGGTTTGGGTGCCACCTCACTCGAGCACCCCAGGGGACAGCCAGCAGCAGACTGCAGGGAAAACAAACCCAAACTGGCAAATCTGAGAGCAGACCTGGAAAGGCGGTTGTGATCCAAAGCACCTATTCTGCTTTAAAAGAAAATATTTCTGCCGTCACTGTTTTCCAAATCAACCTTTTATTCTGAGAGAGTCTTTTCTTCTAGCAGTAAGACCAAACATAAGTGGGATGCCTCCACCAGACCAAGTCTGTATTGCCAGCAAACTGACCATGTGACAATCATAGAGAAGATGATGATTAAAATAAGAGGAGCAGAATTATCAACAAAGTTCTACTCTCACTCAGTTTCAAATAATAGTTTCTATTTAGCTCTTCCATAGCATTTTTCATCTTATTTCCCACCGCAGACTGGAAGGAATTAGACAGTCCAACAAGGTAGGTAGTAAGAACACAGCTTTGCTCTGGCGCTCCTGCCTCGCTGTTACTTAGAAGTTGTTTAGGAAGTACAAAAATTCATCTGAATTTTCAGGCATTCAAAACGATTATAATGCCCGTATATTGTCCTCATTTGTATTGCTATGGAGTGAGCTTGTCAACAACCAATGGTTGGAAAGACAAATGCATACAATATTCATCAAATTTTTCAGACAATAAAATTTTTAAAAGAACTACATGTTCATTTTAATAGTTTATGAATTTGAAGTGGCTGATCTATCCCTATTTTTGCTATCATAAACCATTCGGACAACAAACATTACATGTATTTCTGTAATACTGTTATAACTTCAGTTCATTTCATAGTTTTATTTCATACTCCTCAACCCTTGTATTTAAAAAATTTATGGCCTTGCTGCAAAGGTCGTATACGAGCAAGTGTAAGTCCTCTAAAATCTGTTATTCAGAAAAACTAAGCTGGTGTTAGTTTAATTGATTCTGTGGAAGCAGCGATGCTTGTAACTCCTGAGAATACGGACTTTTCACAAACCCGCAAACTTTCCAGTGGGTGAAAGAAATATTCTTCTATCCTTATGTTAGAGGGTGTATGAACAGCACACAGTTATATCAATGCGCCCCTTTAACAATGCAATTTAGTTAAAATACTGCGTCCTAAAGATCCAAATGATCACGCTTTGTGGAGCCCAAGCCACAAACACCAGCCAACAACGCGTCCCAACTGGTCACCTCCTCGGGCGCAAGCTGCGCTTAGTGCAGGACCCAAAGTAAAGTCTAAAGGCAGCGATAGCCCCGATGGTTAGAGGAGCCCGGGGTGACCCAAGTGGTACACTCGAGCCGCCCAAGCAAGCCCATCTGCCAGCACAGGTCCCCCGGGCTCCCCCCGACCCCGGGCCGTGCACCGCACGCACCGACACGATCCCGCAGAGCAGCGGACACACCTGCTACGGGATCTCGGAGCTTTGCCTGTGCACTTTCCAGGACAGGTGTAATAAAACACATTTATTGCCCCTTCTCCCCAGCAGGATTACAGAAAGGTAAACAAAGGAATTTTGAATTCTTTAAGGAAATGCCCCTTGAACTCATGTACGTGACTGGGAGATTTAAGCCCACTTTTCCCAGAGTAAGCCTTGGAGTAAAACTGCTCTCGTCCCACTTCCGCAGGGCTCTGGAGAAGATACAACAGTTTGATTTGGAGGATCATTTCACTTCAAGACGGCAAAGATTCAGTTGCAGGACCGGCTGAGAACTGGTGTGCTGCCATGTCTCTGCGCAAGGAGGCAACTCAGAGCATGGCCAGAAACACGGGCTTAGAAAGCTCAGACGATGCCACAGATTAAGGATATGAAACTAATTATGCAAGCCTCATAAAATATTACAGAGTAAATTACAATCAAACAAGGGCAGCAGATACACGACGGGAGGACAACTAACAGCTTGTCAGAAACCTTCTGAACACCCCACACCTTCCTCCCATCCCTGGCCCCGTTTCTCCCCGTGCTGGCTCTGCCGGACGTGTTTTTGCTCCCTACCTCCGGCCGGGCAAATGCAAACCCAAATTCCACAGCCGCACCGCAGGCAGGCACTGAACTGGAACCAGTTGGGCAGCTGGTGGGCAGCACTGTCCCAGCCACTGCCCAGTGCCCAGCAGCCACCACCCAGTGCCCACAGCCATCTCTCCAGCACCCGGAGGGGCTCTCCTCCACGCAGAGCATCGGCACCGGGGACTGGGACCAGTCCCTGAGACCGGGACTGGTGCTGCCGCTGTTACCATCATACCTGCTGTGACCAGATCAAGGTGTCCCCAGCACCGTACCCCTACCTCTAAGCGACGATGCCAAAACCCGCGCCCACCACGCTCTCCCCACGTGCTCCTTCGGCACGGCCCTGCCGCACACTCTCGGATTGAGAGCTGCCCCACAGGAGGAAGAAAACAGAGAGCTGTTTTCCCTGGAAGGTTTTCTACGAGTTTTGCTGATAATAACATTATGGTTTTCCCTGTGCTGGCAGTTGGATGAGAGGAGCCTGCCGCCTTCGGAGGGATCGATCCGATCGATCCCAGAGGCTCCATGTCATTTCCAGGGGATTTGCTAAAGAAGCTACTTATGTCCCTTTTTCATTTTCACCAACTCATTACCAGCTGCTGCTGCTCCCTGCATTTCAGCAGCAGCTGCAGGAATGAAACTGTCCACTCCCGTCCGCCTGATCCTGATTTAGATACCTTTTCCACAATTAAATGCCGCCGATCGGAGCCGAAGGCTAAAGGCAGGTGACGCCAGCGCGCGAGGTTCATCACCCACCTCTCCCCTCCACGCAGGCACACACAGACACTCTTTTTTCTTTTCTTTTTTTTTTTTTTTAAAGGGCAGCCCAACACCAGACTAAGCAACTGATCCCCTGGCTTAACTTTTAAATTAAGACCATTGTAAATTTGGGAACTTGAGAAGAGATGGAGAGGACACCCATAATCCTTTGCAAATGTCAAGTGGCTCTCGATATTGGTTACTTTTCAAAGGTAGCTAGGCTACAGTGTGCTGCAGTAATGAAAAAGCCCTGCCAGGCCCACTCCATAGGGCTTCAGTCAATATACATAATATTATTGGGCTTTGAAAGGATTAAAGATTGTTTCTTTCACTTCCTTGTAATATGGTGATCTCTCGTGCTTAAAACTCTGAATGTGCCTTCTCCTTCAGGGGAGGATGCCGGAGACCGTGGGATGCCCCATCGCTGCTCCCTCCAGCGTGGCCGTGCCCGGGCCGGCAGTACCCAGCCCCCTCGGCACGCCGCCCCGAACAGCCAGCACAGCTTCACCAGAGCTACCCGGTCCGTTCAGCCATTACTGCTGACGAAGGCATTTCACTGCTTTTCCATGCTGAGAGTGGAAGGGGAATCGAGATTTTTTTAAAAAATGAAAGATAAACAACACTGAAAGTCTCTGATTACCAAGCGGACCTGAGGGCAGACTGGAAAGTGTAGAAATAGCTGGAAAAATACCGTTTTTCTCTACATACTACTCAAAAAAAGTTCATAGATCTGTGTTTTGACTGCAGGAACTCAGTTCCTCACAAGCACCCAGTGAGTATGAGAAATCAGCACTGATCTGAATCTCCCAGGGCTACTCTGAGCCATGACGGCAGCTTTGTCAGTGGAGGCAGCGCAGGATGAGACCCCAAAGCAACGCGTCTCCCAGTGTCAGACCTCCTCGTTGAGCCCCGTGTTTCTGAAAGCATCATCTGCAAAGGGCATGCGGAAACCTTTGTCTAAGGGCTCTCGGACAGAGGACCTCATAGCTGAATTACTATCAAAACTGCGTTTTTTATCTTTTCACATTTGCAGTTTCTTGTCCTGATATTTAATTAATATTATTTCATTGAATATGGTGACTTTTTCTTCTCAACAACCTTGTATATATTGTTATGGCAGGATTCCCTCTGACTCCTTTTTATGATGCCAAATGTAAAAACTGTTGGCAAGCCTCTGCTCTCAGTTATACTCAAGAGGAATGGAGAACCTGAGATTTCCATGTAGGAGAGAGCAGGATTTGGCATCCTGGACATCGGCAGAGCCCGGCGCTCCCTGTGCTCTCTCTGGTCTGGAGTGAAGCTCCCGTGACTTAATGGCAAAGACAAGGGTTTCCAACACCTGAGCTGGTACATTTTATTAGACATGGACTGATCCCTCGCCACTGAATCTTGACAGAAGTCATCAATCTATAACTACTTTTCTGAAAAAAAGTAGTTGAAAATATTACTGGTTTTCCCCTTACTATACTTATGATACTACAACCTTCAACAAATGAGGTGGAGACCAGAATCTGCAAACCCAAGCAGGAGAAGAAGCAATACTTTAAACTCAGACCATTGAAAAAAGGCCGGGACAAAGTCTGATTTACTTTGGAATCAGAAATGAGAAGATATGCAGTGTCACACCACTGTGACGTGAGGCGACACAAATGTCCTGGCACAGGAAAATGCACGGCAGGGTCTCGCGCTCGCTGTCTCTGATGGCGCCAATTCCAGTGGGACTCCACGGGCAGTGCTGAAAATCACCCGGATTAGTAACTTTCCATTTCAGCAGAAGGTAGGGAAAAAAGGAAGAGGAACCAGAGGAAATGTTAGAAGTTTTTACACAGTACCTTAAAACCCTACATCTTGTGGAAATTTTTAACTGAAACCCTAACGAAAGTGCTTCTGCAGGTTTCAAGCCATTAATCCTAATGAAGGCTTCCCTGCTTTAAGGGCTGATCCAACGTCCACTGAATTCAAAGAAAAACTACGTAGCTACACCAGTGAATAAAGCCTTTGATTTCAGATTTATTTAAAAAAGAAAAACGTTCTATATTAAAACAGCAATAAATAATAGGCCGCATTTGCAGACTAGATGACATGTTATTTCAGGTGCTGAAAGCAGTTTTGCTGAGGCTGGGTGGGATAACTGGGTGAGTTATGTGTGTCCCTCCCAGGGCCCGCTGCCGGGGCGCGATGCTGCCCTGACCCACCAAGACTGAGCTCCAAACCGCTCCGACACAGCCAATTGAGTCGGGTTTGCAGGTTTTGGATGAGTCCTGAGTCAGCTGACACTCTGGCCACTCATTTATGGAAATGCAATGAATTTAAGAACGATTTTGATAATTCTGCTGTGTCACCAGTATTCAAGTAATGCTCACAAAAATTTGCAGTTTTGCTTGATTATGATACAAATTCCTTTTAGAAGGTCTGGATAAAAGAATTAGTAAGACACGAGGATCCAGAACCCGCAACAACCTGAGCTGTTAAGCATTTACCTTAACTGTCCAGGGCAACATCTATCCAAAATGGAACAACCGAAAGGTTCCAAATGTCTCTGGTTTGTCTGGTGCTTGTGGGGGTGGGCACAAAGTGATGCCACAGCTGTTTAGCAGCTGATGTCCGTTATGAGATACCTTGAGATACCATAAAATTTCCTAATATCTTGCAAGTATTTTATAAAATTCACAAAAATCCCACTCTAACTTCAAAGGCTCTGTAAAAGTCTATGGCTCTACAGCAGAAATCTGCAGGTGAGAAGTCACACGTGAAATCAGGGGAGAAAGAATGAAGGGAGCAGAACGAGACCAGTTCAGAGACTGGAGACAAGGGCATTACACAAAGATAATGCAGAAAAAAGGGGATCAGGACAGAATAGGTACCTATATAATGACCAGGAGATCATTTCTCAAATCAGCTCATTTTATGGGTATCTGGCTGTCGCTTTCTTCTTCTGGGATCACAGAAATCTCAGGTTTGCATGGCCCTTCTCCTCTGGCAACTTACAGAAACAAGACCTAACCCTGCACTGCCTGCAGGCATTACACCTACCTCCATCAGCAAACAGTTCTTAAATGTGTTTTTAAAGACAGCAGCACAAACCCATTAAAACAAGTGAATTAAAAAAAAATAAAATCCAAAGATTCTAGACTGACTGGGTGATAAATTAGAGGTTGAATACCTAACAGTTGTTGATGTATCGCTTCGGGGATTTTATTTTCCTTGTAAGGTTAACTTTATTCTGAATTTTCAGGCCAGCAGTTGTATTTCTTGAGAAATCTATATCATTCTCCTAGCAGTTTCCTTTAAATAACTGATGGATCTTCACAATCCAAATCGCAATTTAAAAGATTTGTCTGTAAGAAAATCCCAATCTCAATAAAAAGTAATGCAGCTGAAGCTCTTCAAGCAAGGCTGATGGCAATAAAGAAGCAGTGAGTTTCTATTAGCTAGAATAAGTGAACAGATTCCTGGTAATCCTTCGTATTACCACTAAACACCTGAATACAGATGCCACATTGTAAGTAAAGATGGATTTTTAATTTCTGGAAAAGTAAGATTCCATGCACACCTTGTGCTGGGAGGGCGATGAAGGGGGGGGTGGTGGTGTCAGACCTTCGCCAGTAAAAGGTTTCACATTGCAGAAGTCCACGGGATGCTGCAGAATGGTGAAGTCATTCATCACATGTATTTAAAGTTGAATTTGCCGATATTTTATGGTATTGGATTTTATTTCTATTAACATTTTATGCTGAAATTACAGAATGATTCGTGAGTACTGAATTTTTGATTGCTTTTATACTTGCTGGGACACTATTAACGTTGATTTACGTTAATAGCACTGTAAGAAGATATTAACAACGAAATTTCCAAAAGCACTTAGCATCCCATAATTGGAGTTAAATGACAAAAAAAATGAGGGGATAATAAGGTATAGCGAGAGACAGAATTTTTGACAATACTCCCTCTAAACTGTTCAGGAAGAATTCGTGCAGGACAATTTTCTAAAAGAATAAAGTCACCCATCGAGAAATAGAACACTTTCTGTACTGACTAAGCAACGCGATGGCAAATTGAGATGTAGGTCAAGCACCATCTCCCTCGGGCTCTGGAGACAAACCGGGGATCTCAAGGGAATGATACAGATTTTACATCTTCACACCAGATGGGTGCCAACAACTCAAGTTGTACAAGTCTGTAGAGCACTTTTTCTGGACTGAAACCCAGGAAACAGCAGTGGGAAGCTGACAGAGGAATGACATTAAACAGGAGAGAGATAAGCCAAGTTTCATCTTTTGAGGCTGAAAGAACCAAGCTTCTCAAGAGAAGGATATAAAACGGATGCAATGCAAGCGAAGTAGACAGAGAGGTGGGGCGGGGAGCGGCAGAAGTAGGGTGTGCCTGTCTCTGATCCAACACTGGCATTTGCCTGTTCTCCTTGCCCGGTAGCCGTGCCACAAACGATACCCGTTACAGGGTGAGACACTCTGCACGTGGACAGAGTTAAATAGATCTGTCCAGTTCTGGGCTCCCCAGTTCAAGAAAGATGAGGAGCTACTGCAGAGAGTCCAGCAGAGGGCTACAAGGATGAGGAGCGGGACTGCAGCATCCCTCTTATGAGGAAAGACTGAGGGAGCTGGTCTTGTTTAGCCTGGAGAAGAGAAGGCTGAGAGGGGACCTTAGAAATGCCTCTAAATATCTGCAGGGTGGGTGTCAAGAGGATGGGGCCAGACTCTTTCCAGTGGTGCCCAGCAACAGGACAAGGGGCAATGGGCACAAACTGAAGCAGAGGAAGTTCCATCTGAACACGAGGAAGAACTTCTTCACTCTGAAGGTGACGGAGCCCTGGAACAGGTTGTCCAGGGAGGTTGTGGAGTCTCCTTCTCTGGGGATATTCAAGACCTGCCTGGATGCGGTCCTGTGCAGCCTGCTCTGGGTGACCCTGCTTCGGCAAGGGGGGTTGGACTAGATGACCCACAGAGGTCCATTCCAACCCCGAACATTCTGTGATTCTCTGTACCAAGCTACACTGCTACCAGCTCTAGCTTAGAAAAATCAGTGCACAGAAATTTAAATGAGCTGTTCCCTAGGGAAAAAAAATAATAAAAAGCTTTAGGTTTAAATAAGTTCTTTCCCACCTGGTACTCCGTGCATGATGGCAGTGACAAAAGCTCACAGCACCCATCTACCTTCAACACCTTGGCCCCTTCTGAGTTGTTGGTTCTTGGTAGCTGCTGGACAGCATCACCTTCTACAGATGGAAGTCCTCAGCACGTTTAAGAATTAGCTCTAGCTGACTAAGGTACTGGAAGGAGTAGCAATGGAATAAATGTTTTCAATTTCACTGTGTAAAATCTCTCTTAAAATTTAGTAGTTTCTATGCTTCCTTTCAGTCACGTGCGTATCTCAGGACATTCAGTAACCTCATCCTGAAAAATAATACAACGGCTTGGTGAAAGCTGCTATTTGACCCACCCGGGTTGGTTTTACGCTCTTACACCGGGGTTGTGCAGAAGCCTGCGTCCTTGGTCGAGGGCGGGCTGCCCATCCGACAGCCAAGGAGGTGCTGCGGAAAGCATCTCCCTCGACCGAAGATGCAAGAGGTGAAACCAGCCCAAACAGAGCATTCTCATTTCACAGAACACTTATGACTTTCTTTGATCTCAACTCAGGCTACAAGAAATTTGATATTTTTTTTTAAAACAGAATTTTCACAAGTTCTACTTTGATATCACTCATATATTGTTTTTAAACCTTCTCTTTCCATTAAAAAAGCATCAAAGTGCTTTTTGTTAAGAAGTGCGGCAATGCACTTCGCTGTTTTCAACACATGCAGTTAAATGGCTCATTTAGGCAGTCAAAGAACATATAGGGCAATGTGACAGCTTATATGAAAACCTGGAACAAAAAAGTAAACTTGAAACAAAAATCTTAAGATAGACAACATGAAGAAACAAACCATAAAACTTGATTTGCTTCAAGTAGCTCTGGAAAAAAATGCAAAAATTGTTTGTATAGATGTGTTTTATTAGTTTTGTTTAAATGACATTTTTATGGGGGGAAGAAGAAGGAAGAGCAGCTAAAACATTTTCAGCCAATTTTAATCAAGAAAATAACTATGACAATCCTATGCTGGAATAAGGTCATTTTGCCATTTTACTCTGACCTAGAAGGAAGATCGTGTCAGAGTTTTGCTAAAAAGCAACCATACCAGCATAATTTGATGGTGCACTAAAAGGTGGACGAAAGTCGTAACAGAACTCCAATTACACAGCAATGAATGAAAAGTCTTGGCTGTACTTAGGAAAATAAACATGTAGCGATAGCAATCTCACCAAAGCGATGACACATCGGGCGTGTGATTCAGAAATGACAAAAGCCAAGGAAATCTGAAATGGGACCAAATCCAGCTCTGTTCGAGATCTACAGCCTTACTGATTTGAAGGCCAGAGGGAATGCTGGGATCTCACAATCTAATGATTTCATCCTCAAATTTAGATATGAAGCTGTTGTGTTACAACTTTTTTTTTTTTTAAATGTTAAAAAAATATGAAGAAAAGTGTAAATCCTAATGCAAAGACTTCAGCTGAACAGGAATCTGTGAGACCGGTTGGTGAGTTGGCTGATTACCAGCACACAACTGATGATAGAATCATAGAATGATTTGGGTTGGAAGGGACCCTGAAGATCATCTGGTTCCAACCCCTCTGCCATGAGAAGGGACATCTTCCACCAGCCCAGGGTGCTCAGAGCTCCATCCAACCTGGCCCTGAACACTGCCAGGGAGGGGGCAGCCACAGCTTCTCTGGGCAACCTGGGCCAGGGTCTCACCACCCTCATGGGGAAGAATTTCTTCCTAATATCTAACTTAAATCTGCCCTCTTTTAGTTTAGAGCCGTTCCCCCTTGTCCTATCACTACACACCCTTGTGAAAAGCCCCTCTCCATCCTTCCTGTCGGCCCCTTCAGGCACCGGCAGCTGCTCTAAGGTCCCCCCAGAGCCTTCTCTTCTCCAGGCTGAACAGCCCCAACTCCCTCAGCCTGTCCTCATAGGAGAGGTACTCCAGCCCTCGGATTATCTTCGTGGCCCTCCTCAGGACCCGCGCCAACACATCCATGTCCTTCTTATGTTGGGGGCTCCAGACCTCTGGTCTGAACTGGCCTAGCTGCAGGTTACAGCCATCGGCAAGCAGAGAGCTCAGCTGGGGAACAACTTCTTTTGTCTGACCACAAACAATAAATACCTTGGTCAGTAAATGCAACATTTGTTATTGTACAAAAGTAAAAAGCATTTTTGTTTTGAAAGATGAGACAATATCTCCTTTCAATGGAAGAACTCATGCACAGAGCTGTGTTGTGGCGAAAACTGCTCACCTAGTTCAAAACAAACAAACAAAACCCCAAACCAAACCCCTTTTCTCAGCAGGAACCACATTTGCTTACACAAAAGAGCTGTCAGCAGACCAGAGTAAGTAGATCAAATGGAGCTGGCGTGCTACTAAATTTAATATGCATCCTCATGTCTTTAAAATTCCTATCTACCCATGCATTTAAAAGGTAGTTTTGTGGACTTCTTAAGTAATTATATTTCAATAACAGGCAAGAGTATAAACACAAGGAAACTTAACAACAAACCCACTGACTGATACGTAAATTGAAAACTGATTGATGGATAGATAACTTAGATGAATGATTAAATTGGCATATTACTGGAAAAACCCAACAGATGAATCACTCGCGTAGAGCCCCAGCTCAGCAGACGGTGATAGATACATCTCCAAATTAACAGCTAAGCAGCCATCACAAACGGGCAAGTGCGGAGACAGTTGGACCAGCAGCCGACACACAAATGCACAGCCAGGTGCTGGTGCCGGTGAGATGAATGGACAGGTACCAGGGCGCGAAGGAGAAACGTGGAGCTACAGACCCGGGCGCATGAGGACACAAAGTGTCCCTCACCCCGTCACTCTCCTGATGTTCTCCCACAGCCTGTTTCCAACCTGCTCTTGCACCGCTGCAGAAATACCCCCTGACGCTACAGCCCGAGGGGACCAACAACAAGGATACGGCTCAACGAGAGCAGAACTGAGACTAGGGCACCAGAAAAGGACTATTTCTGGAGCAGAAGTATTGGAACAAGGCAGACTGTGTGTGGAGGAGCTTCTGGGAATGGCAGAGAGGAGGCGGCCATGTCCCCGACAGCAGGCGCCGAGCTCTGCAACACCAAATCCTCCCAACGGTCCAGCTCCTTGCTCACCTCTCGAAGCTATGCCGCTGGCTAGTGCCTGCAACATCTCAAGTGGAAACACGTAATTTTATTAAGGCTCTTCTACCTTCACTTTCAGCATCTGCACTGCAGCAGAGCATACAAAGAAAGGTTATGAAGGATTTCTCATTACGGCCACGGGCACAGGATTCATAACGTCCCCTGGCCAACCTCCGCTTGCTCCTCTCCATTAATAAAGTGCAGGCTGGGTCCATCTGCCCCCCGGCCCCTCGCCCTGCCGCGCACAGGTGCCCTAACCCTGGGCCACCCAGCGCATCACCCTCTCATCCTTCACAGACGGGAAACTCCTCCTGCTTCTCCTTCTCTAAATTCTCATTTCACAGGCACCTTCGTTTGCAGACCTGCTCTTGGAGGCCCAGAGCTGTAATTAATCCATGTCACAGGAAAGATGTAGTGTCGGTAGAATTTATGACTGGCTCTGAGCTGCCGTGATGAGCAGGGGCACCTCGGCCCCTTGTGATATAAATGCCTCTGCTAATTGGATTGCAGGAGCTAATCAGAAGCTGGAGAGAGAATGGACGCGCTCAGCCTCCCCGCTGCTGGCGCGGGCTGATAAAGCCGGCAGCTGCGCTCGGGGAGGAGGCGCGGGCATCGCATCCCCGCGCAGAGCCTTGCCCAAGATGGCTATCGGCCGTGCCCGCGACGGCGCGGGGCGGCAGTGCGGGCAGAAGAAGGAAGGGTCGCGGTTGGCCGGGGAAGGACTCACTGCTGACCACGGGCAGAGGCGTGCGGCGGTGCGTGGAGGAGGTGCGCGCGCGAGTGCGAGCAGGCGGGCCCGCGAGCGGTGGGAGGCTGGTGAGCAGCCCGCGCGGCCCCGGCAGGCTGTCTCCAGCCAGAAGACATCAGAGCAGCCGTGGGCATCCTGACCAGCTGCTCTGGCAGGCAGCATCATGGGCAGCCCTGGGCCGGTGGCGGTGGCACCGCAATGGCCACCTGGCTTGGCCGGCGTAGCAGACACCCCCACGGCCCCTCAGCAGTCTTTAGGGTCTCCATTGCTGACCTCAAGCATTAGAAAGGGGGCTGAATACTCAACGGCCCCAACACTATGTCTCTCAATGCCTTCGGTACGTGCCTTTCCCCAGAAAGACATAAAACCAGAGGGTTGAAAGCGGGAGTAACATGACAAGGACATTGCTGCTACGCCAAGAGCAAACCAGGTGAGTGTCACCTGCTCGGTGCTCCACACGGGCCGTCAGACAGTGGGCAGGCAGGCAGAAGATGGCTCCCCAACATGGGGTATGGCTGCTCTTGAGGTGGGTCCAACCACAACCTTTACAGAAGCTTCAAGCTCCGCTATCGTCCCCACCTCCTGGCCAGGGCAGACCCGCTCACGGGGAGGTGGGAAGAGCCCTGGCCGGAGAGCTCTGTCCTGACTTCACACCAGCACTTGCACAAACTGAGCACGTGCAGGTCCCCACCAGAGAGCACATTGTGCAGTCCAAGGCTCTTCCACAGTCAAACAGCTTTTAGTCTTCTCCAAGTCCTTCTTATTGCCCTTTATTTTCCTCTCTGCCTCCCTTTCTTGCAAATACACGGATTCGAAAGGAAATCCCGAAAATGATGACTAAACCCAGTAATCCCTCCTTACAGAAATACTCTTCCACCTTCTTAAATCTTTTTGGAGGCGCGAGGGAGAATAACCCTTGTGTTTATGCAAATTTAAAAGTGGCGTGTGATGATGGAAACAAAACAGTGCTGGACTGCAGCCAAGGCATGGCACCGACAGGGCCTCTCAGCTGCTCGCCTCCCGATTCTTCGGGGGAAGCAGCTGTAGAGAAATGAAAATACAGAAGCCCCCGCGCACACCCGCCGCCGCCGCCCGCGCGCGCATTCCAGCACCCGTCACCTCGGAGGCGGCAGGACGCGGGCTCTGGCCAGGCGCTGCCTGTAGCCGCTGCCCGAAGCACCCTGTCGTCCCCCACAAGCCTCCCTGTCCCGCTGTTCCCGGTTCCCCTTTCAGGAATTTACAAACATTTTCCGCAGATCAATATCTGTATTGATTATTCATTGTGAGCGAGTCGTGTGTCTTTGGCGATCCAACCTGGCAGAGTGAGCAGCCAAAGGCTGCTGCAGTTACGGGGGGAAAAAAAAAAGAAGAAAGAAAAAAAATCCACAGAAGGCGAGAGGGGACCCAGATCTTGCTGGGTTTGCCGCTGCCAGCAACGGAGACGGATGGAGAGGAAGGAAGGGAGGAAGAAAATGGGAACGGCATGAAAAGGAATGAAGAGACGAGGGAGCTGAGGAGAGAAAGCAAGAGCAGGAAAAACAAAGTCACCGCTGGAGAACTGGTGCCGGGGCACGCCGACAGCCTGGAGAGATTCCCAGCCTCGCGCTCGCCGTTCTGCGCACAGATGCAGTGGACTTATTGCTCCGGGAGCGAAAAGTGACTCACGGTTTTGGTATCTGCTACGTAAGAGCTTTGGGGGGATTCCTTGGCTGGCTGACAGAAAGGGAAGAAAGCAGCAGCAGTGAGGTAAAACGCGATCCCTTCCTCCTGCCTTCCTGGGAATACGCGTCGCCCGGGCTGGCTGGAGCAGCTCGCTGCTCGCTTATGATATGCAAAAGGAGAATAATTAAAAGCGCCAGCATCACTTGCAAAGTGAGTAAACACAAAGCCTTTCAAAACATGCTCTTCAGCTAATGAGAAGCTGTAATTTCTTATACTTAAAGGCAAAAAAGACACTGATGAGACTCGGTGGAGTGTGTGTGCATGCGCGCCTGCGTGTGTGTGCATGTGTTTGGAGATATGAGAGAGTCGGTTAATTGTTGATGATGTTTAGAAAAGGGATTATGAGAAAAGACACTGAAATGATGACAGGGAACATCTTGGATCAGAGCCAAAGAAATAAAATAATCAAGGACAATCAAGCCTGCAGCTCCGGAGAAAGCGCCGACTGTTCTGCCGGGGACTTGGAAGGAATTTCCCCGCGCTGCCGAGCTGCAGCTGGAATACATGCTTGGCACCAGGAGAGAGAACTGCAAGGAGCAGTTTGCTTGGAGCATGAGACAACAGAAGAGAGAACTATGGAGCTGTGCTATAATTCAGAGGTTAAACAGCTTTGTCTGCTGATGTGTCAGGTGGAGGCTCGTTTTTGCCCACATCTGCCCTGCTCTCGGAAAATGCAACTTCTGAAATCCTCTGAATGCAAGCAGGAGCTGACGATTCTCCACACACCTCTCCAGAACTGCTGAGACGTTAGGAAAAACAAAGAAAAGGGAGCTTGTGGAATTAAGTTCTCCTGTGGCTGCAGGACCTGATGGACCTGACCATGGGAGCTGCTTCTGGAATGATTCCTTCCTCAATTCTGGAAATCAGGAGCTGCTTACTCCAGGTGGGGGGTTGCAGCTCGCTGCCTCCAAGCCCGGGGGAAAGGTGACAGTCATCGGGAATACCAGGAGCAAGCTTTGCTTCCCACCTCGGCATCTCATTGCTGTCCTGAAGGAATGGATTTTAATAAATGTTGGCTTTCTCTTGGGCTGAGGTTGGGTGGGGAGAGAGGATAGAGGGAAATTTAAACCATCTTGTGACTGTCGTGTTGTAAGTGAGCTACAAAAATGCCATCTCTTTGTTTTGGATGTTAAACTCCGTCTTACTCCATTGTTGCTGGATTTTGGCACGTTGCACTCCACTCTGGGCTTCTCCAGCAGCAGAAACACATGGTCTATTAAAGTGGGAATCTTTGGGGACGCGGAGGCAGAGAAACGAGCCAATCATACATGGCTTTGCCGCATTTCATGTTTTTTCAGCATTTGCAGAAAGCTTTTCGGATGGTATGTATGTGTGCGTGCAGCAGGGAGGGCGGGCGGGGGAGAGGGGCGCGCAGGAGGGGGAGCGAGCGCATGGCAGGAGCAGGCACGATGCTGGGGTCGGGCTGTCACCGAGGAGCGCGCGGTCCCCGCTGCCACGCAGACACCCCTTCCCCTGCGCCGGGGCTCTGCCGAGCCTGCTCAGACCTGAGCGGAATGTTAAATGCAGAGGACTAGATTAGCATACTAACCAAGTCGTGTCAACCGCCGGCAATCAGCAAATGGCCATCTCCTCGCCACAGCCGGTGCGGCAGAGCCTGCCAGACGCTTGACCGTGTCCTTTGTCAGATCGCTTTTTATGTTTGTGTTTAGCTTTTGTTTCCCAATCAGACCCTGGATATTCATTAACAAGAATGAAAGGCAGAGATGCAAAAACCAATAATGAAAACAAATCATCTATTGAAACGGCGCTCAGGCTGAAAGGAGGGCTCTCGCAGCGCTGGGACCGGGAGAGAAGGAAATCCCGCAGCCTGGAAAATGCCTGGACACATGCATGTCCCTCCCCGTGCCAAGGCTCCAAGGAGACAGTCGCTACAGAGCCAGTGGTCTGCGTAAGGATGTCGTAGCGTTGTCTTTACAGAGCCTCAAAGAAAAGCCAGCAACTGGCCAAAAAGAGAAGCCTTCATTGTTCCTGCTCTGGCTGCTGTTAGTATCGTCATTACCACTACTGCTGCTAGATGGGCTTTAATTAGACAACAGTTTCAGTGCCTGTAAACATAAAGTTCTAAAATCCTTTGGGGTCACGGACATCGTTCCTGCTGTTCTGCAGCAGCAGCGCTGGCCCCGCAGCAGAGCCCCTGACGGGAGGGCTGGCTCCAGCCCGGGCTGCGGGTGCCAGCGGGGACCAGGCGCTGCCTCCGCGCCCGGGAGCTTCGGCCGCAGCCCGGCCGGCAGCCGGGGTGCCCGACCTGCTGCAGGGGCTGCTCAGAGGGCTTCATCCCCTCTGTTATTTGTTAAACAAATTATTTCGCGAATGCTAATGTCCCCTAAACTGTCACATGGTTGTGGAGAATAAAAAGATTTAATCCAAGCATGGCCTTTTTATCAGGATCTGTCAAATAAGGGAAAATCTCAAATAACCTATACTGTCTGATTATTATTTTTAAATGGTGTGCGTGGGCTTTAAGTATCACAGAGGCATAGCTTACATATTTGTCAACGGGATTTTGAGGCAAATACGCAGGGGGAGAGGAGGAGTACGTGGCGAGCCCCACAGCTCCCTGCGTCGTCTGGGCTGAGGCTGGCGACGCTCCAAGGCTGCGAGGTCAAACCCAGGGCCGGAGCCCGCCCGCGCAGCCCGCGGAGACTCGCCCTGCTGCCCGCATCGGAGCCGGAAGGCAGCATCCCTGAAAACGTGCCACTGGCACGGGAATTTTCTGAGCTCTGAGAACCTGTGTAATTTATGCTTCTGGGAAGCAGAAATGTTAGCAGGGAAAAGGGAAAACGTGTTTCAGCCTCCTTTGTCATTTTGTCTCCTGCTCTGACGGCAGGCTGGGTGACCTGGGCAAAGGCTCCTGAGCTCTGTGTCTGTCCGGTGAGGCAGCTCCACTAATTCCAGCTGCTTCACACCAGCTAAGAACCTATAGCTTAAATATTTTAAAGACAGACAACTTAAAGATCTTATGTGTTGCAGCAATTGGAAGAAAATCTCTCATATGTTCCAACACCTGCCATATGTCCACATCTTCCAGTAAGGAAAACAACCACTGAATCAGCTCATGTTTAAGGAAACCTCTCTGATTTACACATAGTGAGGACAGAATGGATAATCTTCTTCGGTATAGTTTAATCCACCTTCACAATTAGGTAAACAAACTGAAACTGCTACGAATCTTCAAATTTTACACTATTTAACAAGCCCTTATCATAAAACTTTTAATTGTAAACACTGCAAATAGTGGTGAAATGCTTGCTGCTTGCTAGGGACTCTTAACGACCACTGCCGGGCTATTTATGATGTGGGACCGGAGAGTTTTGTGGCCACTGAAATGAAACCATATTTTCACAGTAGATACACAAGTAGCCTTGTGCCAGTTTAAAAAAAAAAAAAAAAGTATTTTGGGAAAACACATGCGAACTGTCTGTCAGGTATGCCAGCGTATCACACAGGTGATGAGTTACAAATACATTCCCACTCTTTTTTCAATATTGAAATAAAATAGAAGTTACTAAAAATACATTATATTCTTGTGCCAGCAGATCAAGACATATTTAAATTGAAGAACGACCCAGAAACATATCAGTCAATAGAAAGGTTGTGGCTTGCGGGGGGGAAATCCCTTCTTTGGGATGTTTATCAGCAATTAAGGACATTTCTTGCCTGCTCAATGAACAGAAGAAACTTTAGGCAGTACCTGCCAACCCCAGAAACAAATGAGGATTTTCCAGCCTCCTCATTGCTGTCAGTAAAAACTACAATTCAGAGCATGTGCTCCACTGCCTGACTGCAAAACAAACCCGTCTCCCTCAAGGAGAAAGCTGCAGCGCAAATGTTATTTGCCCTCTGATACGGAAGCGGGAATGTCTCTGGATGTACCACGGCCACAAACCCACCCAGCCGGCAGCGGCGAGCCCGGCTCCCAGCCAGCCCCTGGCCTCCCGCCGGACGGGGGGATGCTGCGTGCCCGGTGAGTTTTCCTGGGTGCACCCAAGCAAGTGCTTTAAGGGCAGCAGGGCGGGTGCCATGGCAGCAATGCAGAGGATTTAGAGTGCGGGATCTGATAGGAGCTTCAGTGGGCTGATGTAGTGCCCTGGAAAACAAAAATATTCCTCTCGAGCTTTCCCTCTGCCCAGGGATCTTTGAAGTTGGGCGGTGTTATTCCTTGTTTGTTCCCGTGGAAGGTGCTAACAAGAAATCCCAGTGGTATGAAAGGATGTGACTGCAGAAAATGGGAGTTCTGGGTGCCACTAACAAATGCCCCCTTGTACTCTGAAATACAGCACTGGTCCTACTTTCTCCACTTTCTTCACACTTACTGAAGAGCAATTAGCCACTAAACAGGTATTTATAATAACAAAATCTATGGCAACCATAGCAGCAATATGAACAATGCCATTTTCCTCAACACGCTAGGCTGAAATCAAAGCCTTCAGTTTAACAACCAAGTCTGTTCTAGATCCAAAGGGAAAACCAAGACTAGCAGGCAGACAAGGGAAGGTAATGGAGCTGTGTTCTGCTGACGCTGCTTGGTCTTCGCAGAACTAAAATTGTTGATTTTCTTTCCTGCAGCTGGTTAAGGATTTGGGTCAATTCTGGAGGCAAGTGAGCCTCACAGTATCTTGCCCTTTGGTGAAACAAAGTCATAGGTACTTGTACTAACTGTATGATTTTTAACAAGTTACAACTCTGCTAAACAAAAGCCAGTCTTCACATGAGCATTTAGAAGTCCTATTTTCCTCTTAAGGCTTTTTCCTCACCAAACTTTAGTCTAATTGCTTATGTAGCTAAGAAAAATTGCTTAGTAACAGCAATTTGTAGTACTTGGTTGCAATCCTGAAATACAGCACAGCTCTGCTTAAACTGAAAACTCATCTCGGGAGGAAAATCACAGCTGGAAAATGAAAGTTTCTAACAATTAAGAGAAAGCTAAAAACAGTGGATGCAGTGAAAATGGATACATACCCTGGATTTTAGCAACTATGCAATTTCTATGCATTTGCCATACAAATAAATTATATATAATACTATTGTGATTATCAGTAAAAACATCAGCACAGCTCCCTGCTTGCTTAGCGCTGTTTGTGCGTACCTACGTACTACAAACTAAACAGGCTTTTCTATCTTATTTCCACTTGCATGAAGGATTTCCCTACTAATCCCGTACGGCTTGCTTTTCACCACGTGTACTTACAGACGGCTCTGCAGTAGAATTAAACCTGCAGGTTAAGGGTTTAAGGTAACGGAGATGCTCGAGCCAACCATCCCCAAGGTTATCTGACACGTTCACTGGCCATCTTTATTCTGTTGTTTCATCCATCTACCTGTTTTTGTTTGGTTTTGGTTTCACTTTCTCATAGTCCCATCTTCCCACCCCATGGCCAGCCTGATGCAGTGGTGAGGTTGGGGGATTCCCTCAGCATATTACTACTTTTTCTGCCGCAGTCATTAATCAAAGCAGGTAAACAGATTGGTTCCAAAATGGATTCCACTTGTAGGTGCTGAATGCTTTTAAATATTGCTTACAATTTACAGTACAACAAAATCAGTCAAGACTTAACAGAATGAAAAAGGCACAATCAAGCACATGTGTTATCTCCATTAAATGTTTTGAAATTTCCCCATTTCAAACTCCTTTATTTTCCTTCTCTTCCGCCTCTTACCTTCTGCCTGCTTTTCTGTTCTTTCTCTGTTCTGTCCATCTTTCCCTCTCATTCTGAGATCAAAGCCAAGACGGTGGGATTTCAGTGTTAATATTCCTCACCCAAATCTTTGAATTCAGTTTACAACACGTGAAGAACATAATGCACCCCCACACACAAAGGACACCAAGGCCTGAAAAGTTTCCTGACTAAATGGGAAAAAGTAGATGCTTTAACTCAGGATCCTCCGAGATATTAAGAGCGCAAAGAGAATGAACGCCTTTGCCCATCACAGAACTTCCCAAGGTTTCCATTTAATTTATAAGTCTGATGATTCTCGAGAAATTGAAGTGTGCGCTTCTGTTGTAAACAAAATACTTCAGATAAAAACGTATGAAGAAAGCAAGAGAGAAAGCTTCCTTAAAGGATATTACCCCCCCCCCCCCAAAGTAAATACAGGAAAAAATCCAACTCCAAACTTATACTTCTCAGTTTTTAATCTAGATAGAGGATACTGATGAGTATTTTTTGAAGCCTACCATTAATCTTTCTCTTGCTTTGATATTACACAATGTTAGTCTGATATTATGGAGGATCTCTGATATTATAGATGACTTTGTACCGACTCAAGAAATACAGATATATTAAAACTAGGTACTTCACAGTGACTCCGTGAATTCTTGTTACATAAAAAATATTTCTGAATGAAATTACTACATTTGGACAATAGGTACACTTTCAGTGCCAAAGCTAATGGTGAAGAGCCTAGCAGGAAGAGAAGAGGTATTTTTTCCTGTGTTCAGGAATATGTTTTTTCTGCCAGCACATCATTTACCATAGTTCTGGGAAACTGAATATCTAGGAATTGAAACAGACCATCCAAATATAATTTACTTTCAACAAGTCACAGGCAAAATGAGTTCAGTATTTTCGCAGCTTTCCTTACGCCTCTGACTATGACAGGACATCAAGGGACAGTTTTCCTGCTAAGCAGATTAAGCCAAGGACACTAATCATTTGTCCTGTTCTTTAATGACACAAACTAACGGTTAGGGCCAACATAAATAATTAAACAACAGAGCCCTGATGGTTCCTCACCAGCCCACATACAACTATAACCTGACAAGGTACCAGCTTGGAGACATTCAGGGAGAGAGAAAAAAAAAAATCTATGGATGGTCTTGTTCAAAAAACACCTTTTCATTTATCTTACTGCATTGAAGATAACATTAGCCAACATTACTGACCAGCAAGCCAAGTGCCAAGAAATACTTCATGCAGATGGCACTCATAAAACGACTACAGAGCCACTAGAAGAAAGAGCAAGCAAACACTGCTGCTCGCCAGAATGGCAGAGGAGAAACGACACAAAGAACTCTCAAATCTCTGCCCGAGAACAGCACGGCTGTATTACATGTAATCACATCTCTTTTTATTTACATCACGCATCCCAGGAGGGCTACCAACACAACAATCACTTCTACAAGGCTGAAGAAAATTAGACCACAGAAGATCTCCCTACCTCAGTATGGAAATGTGGAGATGACGTCGCAAGATTCAGCGCCAACGAGCAGAGCAGGGGAGATGGTTCCTATGCAGACTGGAAGAAGTTGGTACAAACTCTGTGTATGAACGCCTGCAAATGAAAGCATATGAAGCATATAAGGAAACCTGAAGAATTTGGAATAGTGCACCAAAAGAACTAGAAGTTTGTTTACAGCATGCAGTTGTTGATAGGTTTTATCTGTATTCAGCTCCAACTCAGTCAACATTCCCAACCATTCTGCCTCTCCCACAACTGAGAGCTGACCTGTGGCATCTTTATATGATAGGCACGTGCTGTCTTCTATAAAACGGACATCTGCACTTTCCAGTGCACTTTCCAGCTTCCTGCCTGAATACAGAAAAGACTGTACCAGCTACATTTAGGTGGCATTGCCAATGGAAAACCTACAAGTTTATCTGTACCATGGACTCTGACTCGTCCATCAGCAAAACCAGAAATTCTGTGGGCTGATTTTTCTGTTTTAACCACTGCAGCTCAGTTCTGTTTCTCACATAACAAACTGGGGAGCAGATGCATAAGAAAGGGAACAAATACAAGGAAGAGTTAGGAGAAACAGTTGAATTAATGAGAAGCCTTCTGCTTCCCAAAGAAGAGCATCCCTTTCAGCGCACAGCTTGGCATCCAGATGGATGACTGACCAGGAGGTGTGACGCAACTGATGACAGGAGATCTCCACGACGTGACCTCTTCTATCCCAACGATGGTTCTTGTTGCAGTCACACCTCTGCAGCTGGCAGGAATTTACAAATAGCAATTACCGAAGCCTAGTGAAATACTGTTTGCCTTTCCCCAGTTTGTTACTTC
Source organism: Opisthocomus hoazin (assembly GCF_030867145.1). NCBI lineage: Eukaryota > Metazoa > Chordata > Aves > Opisthocomiformes > Opisthocomidae > Opisthocomus > Opisthocomus hoazin. The sequence continues at coordinate 3,550,310 of NC_134425.1, read as the reverse complement.
TCTGTCTACCTTCTTCTGCACTTGCATTGTACCGTTTTCTTTCTTGATAAGAGTCTTGTTTGAGCACTTGAACTCGGTCTTGGATGGCATCTGACAGGGAGAAAAAGCACCAGAACTCTGGCATGGGCTTGAGAAGGAAATCCTGGCCAGCTGATGGTTATATCGTTACCAGGTCACTCTGCAGCTGAGCCTGCAGCCTGCAAATTAGGGTCCTGGCCAGAGCCGTGAGGGCCATGCTGCCTCTTGCTCACCCCGACTTCGGGAGCTTCAGCCTGAAAGCGAGCGGTGCACAGTGACACAACACAGGACGCGAACGTGTGTGAGACGCAACAGGTGAAAGGCTAAAATGGGACGGATTCAAAGCTTGGTTTAAACATAAGCAACAGAAAAAGGAAGCTATTCGAAATAAAAAAGATACTTTCAGAAAAAATGGAAGTGGTTTCCAAACAACGAAAACAGAAAAACACATAAATCTAGCAAGCTAAATGCAAACCCGTGACAAGGCAAGCCAAAGCAGGTCCCGAAGAACAATTGTTAGAGCTACGAGAGCTAATAAAAACTTTTCAAACACAAAAGCAGGAAGCCTGTCAGTCACCTAGCGCAGCTGATGGATGATCAAGGCGTAGAGGGAGGAATTAAGATAAGGACATAGCAGCAAAACTAAATTAATTCTTTGCACTGCTGTTCGCTGTGCAGGAGGTCAGGAAGGTTCCTACACCAGAGCAACAAATCACCAGAGGCAGACAGTACTCCCTCAAGAGTTTTAAAAGAGCTCAAATATGAAATTGCTGAACTTTCTTTCTTCCTTTGTGCCAGAGGATCGGAAGGTGACAAATCTTAAAAACAGGGTTTGGGAGTGATCGTGGGAACTACAGACCAGAAAGTCGGCTTTCCAGAACGGGTGAAACGGGAGAAAAGTGTGCGACCCATCTGAATTAGCAGAGACGAGTAAACACGGCGTCTTGGGGAGGAGTCTCCAAGCCAACAGAGGAGTTTGTATGAATAGATCTGAGCTGTCTGATGGAGGAAACAGCCCTGCTAATACAGGAGATTTGGGCTCATATAGTGGAATCAGATTTTCTAAAAGCTTTTCTAGAACATCCCTCACTAAAGGTTCTTAAGGAAACTAAACTGTCGTGGAGTAAGGAGGATTAATCTTCCTGTGAATTCCCGATAAAAAGATAGGGAGAAAAGGGTACAAACACAATGTTAGCGAGGACGGGCAGCAGAAATTCTGCACTGCTTCAGCATACTCATAAATAACCTGGAAAGAGGAGATAGTGAAGTGACAGACAGATAATGAAGTTAACACATAGAGGTTTTCAGGAAAGTCAAGTTTAAAAGTAACTGAGAAGAGTTCCCGAAAACCTCACAGTTCAGTGACTGGGAGATGAAACGCAAGTGTGTGTCGCTGGTTGAAGAGGATCCCAGTTTTAAGCAGGCATTTGAAATCTGCGTTTTTTTAAAGGCAGATATTCGCTCGCTTCAGTAAAGGGGTTGGCTTGGGGAACAACCTGATACCGGTGCCGTTTGGACTAGTGGGAGAGGAAAGGTTAAATCTTAAGTCTGCTTTTTTTTTTTCATGTAGAGTAGTATCCACCATCCTTGGGGAATCCTTAGAGGAAGAGCAGAGGAACAGAAAGCTAAAGCTTCTCATTTTGGCCATATAACAGGATTAATTACTTGGACTTTGACAGATATTTTGAGGATAGACGCCCCCCAGTCTCTGCAGTGGTACTGGAGATGAGACAACAGTCCTATTGCTGCTACCAGGTTAGCTGCAGGAGAACACATGATTTCATCCTCTGACAGCTTAGATGAAAGAATAATTTTTAATTTTTTTCTTTTTTTTTTTCCTGAAGGCTCTGCTGTGGATGGGAGAAATCCTCCCCCCGTGGTTTGGGGAGAACAAGGAGCAAACACGTCCCGCCTTGGGGGATCACCCCTAAATGTGAATGTGAGGTGGAGGAAACACCTTCCACTCTTCTGGACTGGGCTCAGATGGGAAAGGGCTGCCGAGGTTGCCTTCCCCCTGTCCAGGAGTGCGCCTGCGAATGGTGTCGCACTCGGAGGCTGGAATGGCTTGCTGCCCTGCTCCCTCCTGCTCCTGGTGCCACCCAGGCGGGCAGAGGCCATGTCCCCCAGCTCTGCACCTCCTCCAGCACGGAGGCTCTGTGGAGGTGCGCTCGCGGCTGGGGCAACCGGCTGTGGCACCATGCCCTGCATCCCCATCCTCTGTGGCACTGTCACCCATGTCCCCATCCCCTGCGGCGCCATCCCGTGCGGCACCATCTCCCATGTCCCCATCCCCTGTGGCACTGTCCCCTATGTCCCCATCCCCTGCAGCACTGTTCCCCGCAGCACTGTCCCCATGTCCCCATCTCCTGTGGCTCCATCCCCCGCGGCACTGTCCCCCATGTCCCCATCACCTGCATCCCCATCCCCTGCAGCACCGTTCCGCACCCCATGAGCGGCTTCCACTCGCCTCCCGCAGCCAGCAGGGTGGAGGGGGGGGGCAGAAGCAGAGAAATGGCTCTGACCCCCACCACCAAATTATCTATTTCCAAAAAGGGGGGTCTGATGGGAAAGAGTCTTGTCCCTCTGTCTGGCTGTGCCTCTCCTGGTGCTCAGGGCTGACGCGGGAATCCCTTTTGCCTGGCTGCGACTGACAGGGAGCTTTCTCCCTCAGCAGCTGCCTCGATTTTACAGCAGCTGAGTTACTGTATGGCAAATAAAGAGCATCCAACAATGCCTACACTAAATTAAACCGGAGACCTTCTCGCCAGCACGGAGACAAAGCGCGTGGCGAAGCGGGGCGGGCGGCCGGTTGCCCAGACGCCTGCCCGGCGCGGGCGGCAATGCGGGCAGCACCCTCCCGCCTTTGTGCGAGGCCGGGGCACCGCTCTGAAAGGCGCGCGCGCTCGCTTTGTCCCCGCTGCGTGCCCACATACTGAGGCTGCTTGTTTCCGTCTGATCACAATTAGCACCATGCTAAATTCCTCGTGCCCCGCGCTAATTCGGGAGGATGGGCATGTCACACCCTGCCAAGAATTACAGCCGGCTGCCGCCGAGACAGGGCATGCCTACCCTTTCATTAAGCTTTTGTTTCAGAAGAGAGGGCTCGAGGACTTTCCTTTTCTCTCAGAAATCGCCGTGGAGGCTCTGGAGGGTGCAGAGGCCGCTCGGTTTGGCCTAAAGGATGTGTGTCTGCGTGAATGTGCAGCAAGGCAAGGGACTGGTGCCACGCTCCCTGACCCGTCATGGCTAAATGGCAAATTTAGAAAAATCCGCTGTCTCCAAGAGGCTGAAAATCCAGCGCTGCATCGGTGCCGCGATGCTGGCGCAGGGTGCAGAGCAGGGAGCACATCCCCTCCGCCCAGCACAGCAAACGAGCCGCAGCATGACGAGCCAGGACAATATAAATGCCCACAAATATCTGAAGGGTGGGTGTCAGGAGGATGGGGCCAAGCTCTTTTCAGTGGTGCCCAGTGACAGGACAAGGGGCAATGGGCACAAACTGAGGCACAGGAAGTTCCAGCTGAACATGAGGAAGAACTTCTTCCCTCTGAGGGTGACGGAGCACTGGAACAGGCTGCCCAGGGAGGTTGTGGAGTCTCCTTCTCTGGAGATATTCAAGACCCGCCTGGACAAGGTCCTGTGCAGCCTGCTGTAGGTGACCCTGCTTCGGCAGGAGGGTTGGACTAGATGACCCACAGAGGTCCCTTCCAACCCCGACCATTCTGTGATTCTGTGATTCTGTGACAAGGCACGTCGCACCCACCGTCCCACCCTACTTCATCTCTCGGGATAGCTACGGTTAAACCAAATATTCTCAGGGCAAGGCTACGCCCAGGTCACTCTGGTCTGACTGCATGCAATGTTGTTCTGAAAACCTGAGGTGAAAATAGAGAAAAAATAATTGTTTCCATGAACACTCTGTATCTGATGGATTCTGCCACCCAGTAGCCCCTCCTGTGCGGGGCAGCTCCCAGTGGAGCCATCTTCTCCCCGTGCAAAGGAGTGGGCACTGGAGGGAGCAGGGAGGGTCTGCTCAGCCCCCCGGGCCCCGGCAGCCACGCTGGGTGAGGAAAACACACTCCTTGCCGCCTTCTTGTCTTCAGTCCTCATTTGAACGTTGCTCCTCACACAAGCTAGGGATGCCATGATGAAGGCCAGAACGCCATCCACAATTTCTGTCTGTTAAGCCAGTGATGTTCCTGACTTTTTTGGGTGGTGATTCCCATGTGCCGGGTGATGGCCAGCATCTCTCGCAGACTCCGCAGTTTGGCTTCTGAAGGACACTTAACTCTCCTAAAACTGGGCTGCCTGTAGTATCCAGCCTCGTTGTAACCTGTATTGTACGGGCTATTGTAAAACCTCAGTAATTCACGCTGATCACGTGGAGGATGCTGTGAATTACTGAATGTGTCAGGATAGCAGTACAAGAGCAAACTGCTCAAAAAGCCAGAATAATGCTTCACAAAAATGCAATTTAACGTATTTTCTTAATTGTCGGTTGATTTCTATTTATGCTAATTCGTAACAAATTATCAGCTGTATTATGTAATTGGCAAAAACGACAATAGTACTTTAGTAATCCTAGCGGGGTTTTTGTTTTCTTTTGATTTTCACACTCCATCGCTTACGTAGGTAACTGTACACGTGGCTGGACCCGTGTCCCCATGTAACCGACACACAGCCACAGAAACGCCATCGATTTCAGCGCACGGCCTTGCTCCACTCAGCAAACCAAGTCGTTTTATTGAGCGCCGGGATTGCTTTGTGGGGAGCTGTGGAAGGGAGACGGATCCGCTGCGTAAAGGCTGAGGCACACCAGGACGCGGCCAGGTATGAGAACGCTGCTCCGCTTGCTGAAGTCCCCCCCAGCCGGCTGCCTCTGACCAGGGGGACTCCAATGG